>NC_061122.1:36469173-36769173 GCF_002878395.1 Capsicum annuum | reverse complement strand
AATAACTTGAGCCAGAAATTAATATATTTGATCAATATTTAATGGCCAGTAAAATAATGAACTCTTTAAGGGATCATTTGATATCGTGTAATCGTGTTAAATATAGTGTATTAGTAATGCTTCTCAAAATGAAACGGGTCACACAAAATCTATAGTCTCATTGGCATCATTACGTTTTTCTCATTTTCTGTTCGAGAAGCACAATCTTGCAACTGAAATACACAACACAACAACAATATAGCTGCTGTAAACTGAAAGAGACAATTACTTGAGAAATAATGCACTAATTATCATTCTCGAGCCTGGATAAAAATCCTATTAGGGAGCGCTTCCCCTTAAATAGACCTTATGGGGTGCCGATCCGAATTAATTGGCCCCAATATCGGATAAGAAACCCAAAAGAAGAAATGCTGTTACAGTTATGAGTATTTCATATTTTTAAAGTTTTCAACTGAACCTCAGCCCAATATGTTTGTAACATACTTAGTCACAATATTACAACAACAACACCAACAACACACGAAGAGAAGTTGTTTTTGATAGATCTTCGGCTCAAGTAAAACATATAAAAACATCAAGTATGTAAATCACACAGTTAAGAAAGTCACGCTAAAAACAATGAAGAAGAAAATAAAAGTAGCCACAAAATAATACAATAAACCAAGTAAACAAAAATTTAACCGTGATATATCCGCCCAAAAACAATATAGTGCCACATATTGAACTTTTTAGCACTTTTAAACTGCACAAATAATAAGTATTGTAACTAGTAATAATACATAAAAGCAGATAACTGAATTCCTATAAACATGTAACTTAGCTTCAATCTTCAAGTTTCACCAATGCAAAACACAAGTCAGTACTCTTTCTGAATGCCCACAGTTGCACCTTAGTACCAATTTTCAGATCATTCGTTTTCACAACTTCATTCCAGTAAGTCACCAACACATAACTCAAACTTGTGTTTCCATTTTCTTTGTTCATGAACCATTTTCTCAGATTGATTTCACCTATTTCACCCGAAGGCTCGATTAACTTCACTCTCATCTCACACATATTGTCCCCATTGCGCATGTTCAAACGTTCATCTTCTTCTGGTTCAAGAAACACAGAATTCACCTGTTTTTGTGGGATTGAAAATCTGCCCTCTACTCGTTTAACATCACTCATGAATAGTCTTTTTTCAATCACCAATTTAACTGATTCAAGTGAACCCCCTGTTTGATCAATCTTTTTCTTGAAATCAATATCCAATTCTCTGTTGATTATTGCAACAGGAGGGACTTCAACCCTAACAATAATGTTCCTCTTTGCCTTCTTTCTGAAGCGTTGTTGATCTTCATTGGCTAATTCGCGTGATCTTTTTCTTATAATGGGAAATTGTCTTTCTAATGCAAAATTATCACTGCCCCTCCTATTGATTTTGAACACTCTGTTCTCTTGCACTACACGTTTTTGTGACGACTTTTCGAGACGAAAGAATTCTTGATCGCTGACACCAACACCCCAATTGATTTCCCTTTCGTCAGAGTTATTTTCCACAGCTTTCTTGATCATCGATTTTCCACCATTGCAGAAGAATTGCTCAGTAAATTTTCTTGCCCTAGTGTTCCGCATTGATCGTTTCCCCTTGGGGATGACAAAACCAAGAATTGAATTTTCTTGATGGTCAAGAACATGTGGGAATGAAGACAATATGGACTTAATATTGTGAGTGATCCTTTCTTCTTTCTTGAGACGGAATTGTTCGTGTCGTTCAGCAATTAAGTTGTCTTCTTCACCAATCAAGGATTTCAACCAGGCAACTTCAGAAACAAGCAGTAAATAGTCCATTCGAGTCATTTTGGGCGTAAACTCCAAGCCCAAAAAATCGTCTAGACTCAATGCTGTGCAAGCCATTGTGTGTTGGTGAATAAACAAAATAGTTAATAAGTAACAAACAGTAGAGAGAGAAAGAGAGATTGAAGCAAGTATTATGGTAGTATCCTCTTCTGATAAGGAAAAACAACACGAGTTGTAATGTTTAAACCTATTTGGGACGAGTTTTATATCACAACACCCCACCCCCACCCCCACCCCCACCCCCAATACCCTAACACACACTTTATCAACGTTGATTCTTGTTCCAATTTTTTAGTTGTAATTCTACTATTCTCATCGGTCACTTTTAATTGTCCACGTCATACTTTGCACAAGGGACAATTAAGTTATACTTTCACAAGGAAACAATACTCTATCGCTACTCATGTTAATTGATATTTTGAGAAATAGATAATTAATATCGAGAGGATAATAGGAAAAAATAGGAAAACAATTGTCATTTCTTGATATATTAAAAATAATAAGTATAATAAAAATCTATTTTTAAAATACTGAAAAAGTAAAAGTAAATATAGGGAGTATTAAATTGCTCACTATTTTTTTAATCATATTTTATGCAAGAAATGAGATACTTATTTAAAGACGTATAAGAGTGGGAAGGATGGCCTCTTTTATTTTTTTATAAAATGACCGTTAATTGTCTTGAACTATAATAACTAACATGTCCACTTTAATCATATAAGTGAGGTCTGAAAATAATATGATAGGATATACACAGATTTTATTTCTACCTTTTGTGAGTTAGCAGTTATTTTCTATAGATCCTTCGCTCAAAAGAAAAGTTTAGAAGTAGATTATAAAAAGAAAATAAGACAAGTGAAGTAGCAAAATCTAAAGCAAATAAAGAATCAAATAATAAAATAATACATTTTGGGAAATGAAAGACCACACTGCTACCAAATAATGCTTATAATCAGAAGAAGAAAGGAAGAGGCTAAACCCCAATCTTTCCTGACGAGCAACCTTTCGCACCTCCTTATTGATGCATTTGAATATATCTTGTCGATTTGTCCATCATTAATGAAAATATGAATGGAATAAGAGTTAACCTAGGTGAAACCCCATCACGATAGGCAAGTGATTTGAGTCACCTCACACTATTTTAATTCAGGTCTTGACTCAGTTATATATATTCTTAATTGCCTTAATGTAATCCACAATTACACCTCTAGATGCCAAACATCTCTAAAGATCTCTTTAAAAGTTTATCATAAGTTGTCCCTAGATCAACAAATATCATATGTAAGTCTCTCTACATGTCCCTAAATAGCTTCAACCATCTCCTTTACAAGATGAACGATATCTTATGTCATTGGGTAATTGACAAAACTTTAGACTTATGTGATTGTGGTCTGATCCTGTATGTTGATTGTGTTGGGAAATAATAATAAATTTCAATACCAATTGTGAAATTCAATATAATAAATTGCAACAATGATAATATTCTTATGGAGTAGTATCAACAAGTTTTAATAACAACAACAACAATAATAATTATAATAGTAATGTAACAATATTGAAATATAGATAAATATTATTATTACGATATTTTAGTAATATATAAAATACTTGAGTCGTGCTAAGCATTGTCCTAAAAAACTATTTCCGCAATGTGAAATATTTTTTCAGGATTAAATAAGCACTTCCCTGATTAATTAGAGGATATCCGAAATTAAATAAGTCTTTCCTAATTAATCAGAGAAAACAAAAATCAACAAAATTAAATATAAACCAACAAGTTAAATGCCAAATCAAAAGATGATTGGATAAAATAGAATTAAGGTAAGAGGAGAAAAACTTGAGAAAATTGAAGGAAAGGTGTCTTTTAAGTCTTGAATGAAGGATTGGTGACATTGACCAACTTAAAGGGTCAAACATAATTAGAAAACTTGATTAAGTTAATTGTTAACTTGATTAATATTTTCAAAACTTTCTAATGATTAATATATGATTAATATTTTCAAAAATACAAATTAACCCAAACCACACCCCTCTTCAAACCAAATCATCAACCGTCTTTCTCCTCTCTCTCTCGATAGCTTCTCTCAACAAATTGTTCTGTAAATTTATCTTTTAAATCCTCGACGACTTCAAATAGTTGGTCTTCGAGTTTCTTTTCGAATTCAACCATCAATCGATGTGACAACCTTACTCTCCGACCACAACAACTTTGAATTCTTCATCGTTCCTTTTCTTCTTTCACAAGTAAAAAATTATGACCTTTTTAGTTTTGAAGAAAACAAGGAACTTGAGCCAACATCTCTTATAGTATTGGTTAACAATTTCAATATTTGTTGTTTAAATTTGAAATGCATTCTGAATAAAATCCTAATTTCTGGTGTTTCTTCTCTTCTCTTCCTTTTTGTTGTTTGATTTCAAAGTTTAATTTTTTGCGCCCGTTGCTTAATTGATTTGTTCTTGTTCTTGGTAAAAATGGTGATATTGCTGTTGTTCTATTGAACAAAATCGTGCTACTATTTTTTTCTCCAACATATTATCCATCTGGTGTAACATATTAACTATCTGATGCAATAAATTTAGCATATGATGCAACAGATCAACCATCTGATGCAATAGAGGAATCATCAAATTAAAATTCTGATGCAACAGATTAACCATTTGATGCAACAAATTAATCATCTAATACAACAGAGGAACCATTGGATAAAATCTGATGCAATATATTTATCATATGATGCAATAATTTAACTATCTGATGCGATAAATTAAGCATATATTGCAATAGATTAACTATTTAATGCAACAAAAGAACCATCAGATTAAAAATCTGATGCAACAGATTAACCATCTAATGCAACAGAGGAACCACCAGGTTAAAGATATGAAGCAATAGATGAACCTCTTGTTGGATAAAATCCTATCAAATCTTCCAATAGGACATGTCCAAGACTTGATTTTTTCTACTGATCATTCACCTGTCACGACAGACGACCCTTCTGTTGGAAGAAATCTAAATAATATTGACCGTTGATAACTGTTTCAACAGATCACTCATATGTTACAACAGATGTTTGAACTGTTGTACAAACCATTCATCTTTCTCAATAGATGAATGATATATTTTGTATTGTGGCAACAGATTACTCAGCCGTTGCTACAGGTTAGTTAACTGTTCCAACAGATCACTTATATGCTGCAATAGATGTATGATTCATTGCACAAATCATTCATCTTTCTCAATAGATGAGTGATATATTTTGTATTATCACAACAGATTACTCATCCGTTGTAATAAGTTATTTAACTGTTCCAATAAATCACTCATATATTGCAACAGATGTATGATCTATTATACAGACCATTCATCTGTCTTAAAAGATGAGTGATATATTTTGTATTGTTACAACAGATTACTCATCTGTTGCAAAAAGTTAGTTATTTGGTGCAACAGATAACCTACCTATTGCAATAGATGTGTGATTTATTGCAACTATTATTTTATCATTTTGCATGTTAGATTTATTGTTATCTTTTTTTAATGATCCATTAATCAACTATAATATTTTTTTTATGTTCCTGTTAATTTTAAATAATATGGCTCCCAAAAGAATGAAAACCGAATCAAGTCCAAGTAAAAGAACAAGTGAAGTATCTAGGCTACATCCACCACTCTGTGAGCTTACTTTACAAGCGTTATCTCAATCGAAAGTAGAATATAATGAACATGGGAAAGAGGAATATTTCAAAAAAGATGATCCAAATGCTGATAGCCCTTCCACTGAAGAGTTGGTCAAAACCTTCAGCATTGATCATTATTCTATGAGAATGCAGTGAGATGGTGCCACAAATTTAACGGGTGATTTCGTGGTTAAGTCATCCATGGTAAAATCTTTCGACATCTTCAGAAAAATACTTCGAGAATAAAAATTGGATGCTTATTTTAGGGATAGCTGCTTTAGGAAATATCTTGATTTGTCGGAGGAAAACAATGGTCGTTTCCAAATGAAAATGGTATATGAACTTCTCAAGCATAGGTTTATGTATGAAAACAAAGATAAGATGGATGAGGTGTGGATAAATTACTATGGCATGCTTGTTTGTTTTAGTTGGAAGAAGTTTGCCATAGTTACTGGATTAAAATATTATCCTTCTTCTCCTTCTCATTTTATACCTATTCTAACTCCAAAAAAGCATCCTGCACACCCAAAAAAGGCAAAGGCAAGTCGTGTGATCATGATGACCTAGTTTCCATTGTTGGTCCAAGCTTCAAAAATAAAAATTTGATAGAAGCATTGAAAGGTAAAAGAATTTCAAAGAAACACAAGCAGCTATTGTGTTTGGTTTGGTTTGTACATAATATTCTTTGGGCGAGAGACGTTAACAACAACATAAGCATTGGTTTAATAAAGATCTCTGAGGATCTTGAAGCATTTAACAGCTATCCTTGGGGTTATGAAATCTTCAAAATGACTATCAAATATTTATTAACTCCGTTAGCGCCAAAGATAGTCAACTTATATGGCTTTCCATGGGCTTTTATAGTAAATATTTCTTTCTTTTATTATGATATTATTTATTTTTTTTTACTCAATAATAGTTTTGATTTATTGACATTATTTTATAGGCTTGGGCGTTTGAAGTCATTCCTTATTTAAGACAACAAGTAAACTACCAGGAAGAAGTTTCATGTCCAAGAATCTTGAGATGGTTGTCGGTCAAAACTGATAAAAATACAAAATTTCTTGATCTTTTCAACCCCTCGAAGGATGTAGTAAGTATAATTATAATTAAATTTTTATTTTAATTAATGATTTTTTAAATGGTCTAATCATCGTTCTAATATATGTAATGATTTATGTTAGATTATGTATCCATCGCTAGTTCTGATCAATTAAGAATTGAAGATGTCATTTTCTTTTACTTTATGGTCTGTGCAAACTTTATCAGACCCTAAGGTCATTGACAATAAAACTGAAATTGGTTGGGGCAACAACCATTACAAGAAAAATAATTGTGGAGGATGGGCTTGTTGTTGTTGATGGTCTTAGTGGTGATGGAGCTGTTGGTGGTGGTAATGGTGTTGCTATTGGTGCTAATGATGCTCCTCTTATAGTATTTAAAATAAACCATTATGAGTATGATCATACTGGTTATACAGATTTTGCCTCTCCCAATGAATGTTCTGGATGCAAATGTCAAGACTGCAAGGCGAAACATGATGTGATGATTAATGCTATTAATGCATTAATTGCTTCTGTAAAGAAATCGACATCTAAGAGGAGTGTCATTCCATCAATTATGATTTTATATCCATCCACTCCATTAGATATTAAGACTAAGAGGAGAAGGAAAGTAATTTTCAAGGCATTATCAAGCATCCAAAAAATCAGAATTGCAACTCCTCTGTCCGCGTTTTGCATTGAGCAATGTACAATGGCCAAATAAGAGCAACACGAGCTGAATAAGGTGAATATATGTATCTGTTCCAACTAAAAAACAAACACATATATGTTTCAACAGATAATACATCTGCTGAAAATTATCAAACAAATATATATATCTGTTGCAATAGTTGACTAATTTATTGTGTCAAATAAAATATCTGTTGCAATAGTTGACTAATTTGTTATGTCAAATAAAATATCTATTGCAATATATGTCTCATCTGTTTTAGCAAATCAAATAGCTCTTTGTACCGCTTTTATTTGTACCAATAGATGACCTAGCTCTTGGAAGAGATGAGTCACATATTGCAACAGATGGCTCATACATTGGAAATTATCATATAGGTCTTCCTCATGTAGAAATTTATCCCAACAGTTGATTCATATGTTGCATATGAAATATAATCAGTTTGGGATAATTTAAAACAGAAGGAAGACCTATTTGATTTGCTAGAACAGATGAGTTATCCTTTTCCATTTTGTTGTATCCCCGTGATTAGCATTGACCAATTCTGGATTTCCAGGTAGATGTAGAAGCTACTGTTAAACAACATTGACAATATGATATTTCTTTTAAGGAAATACAGAGAACAAAAATTGCAGAAACTGTACGTAAGAGACAATAAAGATCCACGACGACCAAAGTCGAATTCCATAGCATTGAATAAGAACAACTTATCTATATTAATTTGATCTTTATAGCTTGAGTCTGTCAAAGTAATAACCTCGCCCTTCTTAGGAATTCTTGTCATCAATACTTAAATTGTTGGTGTATTTGTTGAGTTCTGTACCCATAACAATTTTCTTACATTTCATTTATTCGTTGATTTATTTCAGCTAATTTCTGAAGGATTCGATTTATTTTATTTTGTCTATGAATTTTATTTTTTTCTTAGATTTGAACTTATTAATTGAAATGAAATATTAGATTCAAATATTGCAACAGATAATGTGTCTGTTGCAACAGATAATGTATCTGTTGCAACAGATAACACATCTGTTGGAAAATATCAAATAGATTTAGACATTTGTTACAATAGGTAGGTAATATATTGAAAATTATCAAATAGGTCTTTCCACTATTGCAACAGATAGACTTACATAGAAACATCGACATAATGCAACAGATGACCAATCTATTGCAACAGATAAACTATACGTCAGAACAGGTAGAATATTTGTTACAACAGATATATAATTTGTTGCATTATAAAAATTTAACTTTTATTAGACATAAAAAATTATCACTATATGTAAAAAACTGAAAGCAACTTGAAATAAAGAAGGCGAAACCCATCGACAGTGTTCAATTAAATACCTAAAATAAAATAGACATCAAGTAGACAATGTTTATTTTAAACACGTAAAATGAAATAGGTATCAAATGTATCAGTTTGTCACTTTTTTCCCTATTCGCTGCTCACGTGTAATTCACGTAGCCAAGGCTCGTTAAACCCCCATTTTCGCTGATTTGGCCTCTAACGGTTATTTTTCTCCCATTGTCTTATATATTCATCTTCTTCCTAAAATTTAACCCTAAATTTCCAAAGTTTCTTTTTCTTATTCATCTTTTTTTCTCTATCCAAATTCATCTCGATTACTTGTATTTTTTTTGCGTATTTTTTTTCATTTTTTTCAACTGAGCTTGACAATGTCGAGCTCATCTTTCACTGTTTTTTGTGACAAAGATTTTTGATATTGTAAGTGCAGTCATGAAGCTCTATTGAAGACTTCTTGGACTCAAAAAAATCCAGGTCGTAAGTTTTTTACTTGTAAGATTTCAAAGGTAATATTTTTTTATTTAATTAGTTGATTAATTATTAACTTGTAATTATTTTGTAATTGTGTTCTTATTTTTATAGAAATTAGGTGGATGTAATTACTTTGATTGGTATAAGAACGACACCCTTCACAAGAAAATTGTGTAATCTGGGGTTTGTTGAAAAAAGTCGAAACTTCTGAAAAGAAACAAAATCGAGCAAGAAGATACTACATTATTGCTGTTATTGCTACTGGTTTGGTGGTATTAGACACATGGATATTCAAGCCTGATTGCTGAAATTTTCATGGTGGTGTATTTGCTACTGGTTTGGTGTTCTCGAGCACATGGATATTCAAGCGTAATTATTGGAAAATATCAAACTGATTTAGGCATATATTGCAAAATTTAGGTCATCTGTTGGAAATTATCAAATAGGTCTTCTCACTGTTGCAATAGATTAGACTTAGATTAGATAGAAATAACATCGGCATAATGCAACAGATGACTAACCTATTGCAACAGATAAACTATCTGCCAGAATAGATAAAATATATTTTACAACAGATTGACAATCTATTGCATTATAAAAAAAATCAATTTTCATCAGAAAAAAATTATTGCCACTACATGTACATATAATGTGAAGTGAAGTGTGACTTAAAATAAAAAATTATTATTTCACAAGCTCTTCTTCATACACAAGCTCCAAGAGTCCATTTAGTACCCCATAAGCCCAGAACTCTTGTAGGTTTGCCATAACGTTGTCACACAGAAAGGTCATTGGCTTGATCATTTCTGTGCCTGTCAGCAAACATTCTATATATGCAAGCGCGTGCGAGCTGCACGCGAAACTGTTATCATTTTTTGGAAAGTTCATGCCCTTGTTTGGACCTTCAAAATCCCACAATTTCTTCATCAACACTTTCTCTAGAAAATGATACATCAGTTTACTCTGCCGCAACAAGATGGGGAACAGGTCCATCAGTGGCTGCACGTGGATAAAAAAATAACCTCATCGATGGAAGGTTCATTGCAGTCATAAACATTGATCTTTCCCTTATCAAGTAGTATCTCAACAGCCGATAATGTATGTCGTCTACACTCATGACTGCAAGAATCCTCTTTTCCTCAGTCCATCTCTTTCCATGTGGATTTGGCCTCTCCCCTTTAACATATTTTATCATTTCTTATTCATCCTAGTACAAAGTAGAAACTAATAAATCAAATCTCATGCCATAGGATGACGCTAGATCATTGAGTTTATCGTACTTATTCTTGAGCTTCTTGTAGAAGTCGAGGTCCATTATCCTATCGTCAGCGTCATAAGCTTTCGGGTATGCTAATAGCCTTTTCCTCACGAGGCAGGAAATTTTGTCAACATACTGTGATATAATAAGTCAATTTTTAAATAGGTTAGTAATTGTAAATATGCAATGGATGGTCCATCTTTTGCATAGGATTCTTTGAATCAATAATCCAATGTAACTTATGCAACAGATGAATAAGAAGTTGCAATAGAACCACTACTAGTTACACCAGAATACCCAACTGTTGTAGCATATTTCACATCTATTGTGTAGCTTCTTATTTATGGAGTATATTAGAAGGCTAGGTTAGGAAAAGTAAACTTAACTTATCCTCATACTGCATACACATATCTATCATAATTTGGAAGTCTTGGGGGGAAAGAGAGGCCTGGGATAATCTGGTGGGCCTCGCTTGGCATTCTTCGTCTGTCGCAGATCCCTCTTCTCTTTGGAACTAAGTTTCGCATATATGTCGACCTTCTTAAATGGACCCTAAACTTTAACATTTTTGATATTTGACTGGAGAGTACGTCACTAATTGCTCTTTTTTTCCTCTTAACTACCGCTGTAGAAGTGTATTCAGTTGAACCTTATGGCCTTACTGTTCCATGTATTCTGCATTATTATATCATGATTTGCAGTATACAGGTACAGATATCAGTCATTGGTTAGCTTGTGGTCCCTCGGGGTCATGAGCACCGTGTTGCATTGCGGTTCAGCAAATTGGGGTGTTACAGTTTTATTGTCATATCTTGGTTTTTTTTGTTTTGTTTAGTTGTTTCTAAGTGTTGGTTTTCTTGTTCACTAGCACTTTGAGTTTAGATCCAAAACTTGAGCTTTAATTTGTTGAAAGTTGTTGTTGTAAACAAGGTGTGGGTCGTTCCTTCTTGTTGTTGTTCTTGGCTGTGTGGACTTTTTGTTGTGTCTTTGGTTGGACATTTTTGGTGGTTTTTTTGTTCTTGAAAGGTTTTTGTAGTGTTCTTGAATCTCATCACAACCTTCATCCCTTGTTAAAACCAAAAATACAACACTAAGGAGACTTGGCCGTTTGTTGGTGGATTTGTTGTTGGTTGTTCTTAGATATTGTTGTTGTTCTTGGTGAATGTTGTTATTGTTCTTGTGTTATTTAACTCCTTCATAAATTATAAAATATAAAGTGAAGTGTTAGATCCTAAAAGTGACGGAACAATGTGTAAGACTTGTTGGTCTTAAAAACTTTACAACCACCAAGGATATATCAATCACTTCTCAACCACTTTCCATGAAACAAGGGCCCATGTTTTAAGGAGAAAAGTCAAGTCTTACCTTTTGAATTTGAAAGAGGATTTCAAGACTTGTTTTCCCTATTTAACCAATTCCCACCAATTCCAAATTACAATTGGACCAAACCTTGAATTGAAAAATAAAATTTGATAACAACCGCAACCAATACGTGGCTGCCACATCATATTTTTTCTATTCACCGACAATTTTTAAGCTCAAATTTTGATCTTCTAATTTTAATTTTTTGTTCTTTAGTCTCGTTTGTTGATTCCATTACTAACTTACAAGCTAGCACTAGATTGTAAGTTAGTTTTGAAACCGTTCTTCGTGCTAACTTTCCTTTGTGTCTCTTAATTCTTTGAGTCATTGTAACATCCTTGTGTTTTTTTCTTTACTCTTTGGAGTCGTTGTCAACATTGGATTCACCTCTCAACACCTTGCGGAGTACAAGCAAGCTTACAATACTTTTGAGATTGAGTGTGAGGGATCTGAGAGATACGAAATAAAAGAGAGAGTGAGGATGTTTTGTATAACTAACGTGTTTTCTATTTTCTAGGTAACTCTTTTGCCACAATGGATACCATTTTGGCCCACCTTGATGCTATTGCCTAATAAATAGCTAAGGCGAATATGGGTATTGACAAATTGGGCTCAGATATGTCTACTATACTTGAGAGGTTGGATCGAGTGGAGAGTCGAAGGAATTCTCGTTATTCTACTTCTGAAGATTTACCTCAAACAATCAATCCTCCAAGACCACTACCAAATGACATAGACATAATTCAAGCCACCAAATATCCTCCAAACCGATACATACATGGGTCAATTACTCCTCCATTCGATCAAGTCTAACAAAAAGGATTTGAAAGCCAAATCCCTCCCGTCTAAGCTTCACAACCGAAGATCCATTTTAAAAATCAGTCCTCTCAATCGAAACTCCATTTCACCAAAGCCGACATGTCCATGTAGAGAAGAATGGTAGAAAGGAACATGACAGATATGGAGTCTACGATGATGCTTGTATGATAGTAGGAGACTTGTTTCGGATGAGATTGAAGACAAGGATCAAGATGGAAAGAAAGACGAGATTCAAAATAAAGATGTTGGCTGAGACTTGTGTTAATGTAATCTTGGGTTCCTGATGATTTTGCGGGCTATTTTTGTGCCATCTCATGATTTTTGTGGACTGTTTTTGTGCCATCTCATGTTTTATGGGCTGTTTTGAGTAGCTTTTTTTTAAGTTGCCGATTGAACAAGGTGAAGCCATGAATTTGTGGGCAAATTCCTCTCAAGATGAAGAGGATGATATGGGAATAATCACGAATATGGACTTATGTTTGCTTGGAAATGTTGGCGCTTGAGAGGTGGAATCTGATCTCGTGTCACGTAAGAGATAGGTGAATCGTTGTGTGTAGTGTTAAAGGTCCAAGAGTGGAATAGGCTCTTGGGTTTTTAAGATTACATCTTCGTGTAGTCTATCTATCTATCCCTTGTTTCTTTTATTGTAATCTTGTTAGTGTTTGTATCTTGTAATCATTCATCTTGTTTCATTGTGTTCTTGTTGTTGTTTGTTGAATCCGAGAGGGGTCATCCAAAGGGTCCACGGTTTTCTTAACTAGTGGACAGTTTTGGGTGTTTGTTTTTTGTCTTCTTAGTCTTTCTTGTATCAGTACTGCTTTGGTATGGTTTTATCCTTGAGATCTGTCATCAAATCCGATGCTTTGTAGCCACGTCCGGTAATGTCTAACAATCCATCTATTTTTTTCTTGCGTTTTGTTGATTTTCCTGGGTGGTCGTTGGGACAATGCCTTCCTTCTATTTTTTTGTGGTGGTTTGAATATCCTGCTTACCTTGGAACTTTTGTGGGGTGTTCCCTTAGCGATAGGTTCTTCTGGATGATCGCATCTCAAGCCCGTCACTACGCAAACTCTTGCAAGCCAAAACAAACTGGTATGCCACAATAGTTGATTCAGATTTCATCCATCTTTTTGCCCCCCTCCTCTGAATCTTTATCATCCCCCACGTACTTGATCCTACACTTGAGAAGACCATATACCATCGTTATTTGGAAATGGGCAGGGGGTCCTCGGGTAGCTAAAGAAAGCATCCAAAGCAGCTCATCTTAAAAAGTTTGTCTATGTTTTCCTTCTTCATAATATTCCTAAAATATTTAAAATTTTCCCCCAACTGCCATTTAAGTGCAAGTTCACCAGTTAGTTCTGCTATAGGGTCATCTATCAACATCGCAACTTGAAACCTGTCAATACCAATAGTTTTGACAGGATCATTTTGGGATGTCGATATTAATTCATGCCCCATTGGTGATCCATTATCATCATGTTGATGATCATTCTCTTTCTCACTCTCTAATTTCTCCTCTTTTTCACTTTCTAATTCCTCCTCTTTCTCACTTTTATTTTCTTCATCACTATCTATAAACCCTTGTCTACCTCCCTCAATATTGTTTCTATATCTCTCCTTAACTTCACTTTTCCCTGACTGAGATTATTTAGGAAGCTCCTCCGAATCCCTCTGTACTATATCCCTTGTTGTTGAGTGGCCAGAAGTTGATCAACTTTTAGTTTCTTTTCTTTTGGGAGACATGATTTACCAACAAACAACAGAAATACAAAAATTATATTACAATTGATGTTTGCATAAATTTTTAAAAATACATTACAAACACCACCAATACCGACGCACCAACAGCCACCACCATAAACACCACCAACCAATGCCACAAACACCATGAATACCGACACCACCAACAGCCACCACAAACACCACCAACCAATGCCATGAACAGCCACCACAAACACCACCAACCAATGCCACCAACAACCACCATAAACACCACGCAACCACGAAGACTACTAACACCACAAATACCATCCAACAATACCACGATAGTCAACGGAACACTGCGATAAAAACTAGGGTTTTCTCGAGTTCTTTCTATGATTTACCATCAAAACTCAAAATTTTAAACCCATTCTCGAAGATAATACAACTAAAAGTCTTTTTTTTCATCATTAATTTAAAAGCCCTTATTTTTTTTTAGAAAAAATAACAAATATAAAACTCTTTTCTAACTCTGTTATCTACGAAGACAAAGAAAATGACTGATACAAGCAAGAATGAGGTCGAAAATAGAACCTATGTGGTCGGACATAAGATGAAAATTGATCTGTTGTGAAGGGTTGATCAATTTATTAAGTAGTTATTGTCTGTATTGTTGAGAGAGAGAAAAAAATGAGAACTCGTGATTTGAAATGATAAAACATTTTTCTCGCAAATGGATGATTTGTATTTTAGAAAAGTATGACAAGTTTTGAAAATGTTAATTCGGTCTGAATTGATCTTAATTATTTTTTAAAATTATAAAAGATATGCATAATTTTTAACCCTCTCATCATGATTGCCAAAAGACACATTTGAAGTAGTAGTTCACCCTATGAACTCACCTCTAGTCCTAGATTAATCAATTTAGGTATTAGTTGAACATATGAACTCAATTGAAATTGTATAAAAATAAATATTCAACCTTTTGTAATAGATGACTTATCTGTTGGAATTAATCAAACAGATTAAGTCATTTATTACAACAGATTACCTATTTTTTGTAAATTATCAAATAGATTAAGTCATCTGTTGCAACAGATTACCCATCTGTTGTAAATTATGAAATAGGCACTGCCATCTATTGTAGTTGACCCTATGAGAACTCATCCCTAGTCCTAGATTAATCAATTAAGGTATTAGTTGACATATTAGGTAATAAGACCCAATTCAGCTCAGAGTGATCGATCGATGACTCTGGTCGAGGGAAACACAATACCGTCTCATCATGTAATTGTCAAAAGGCTCAATTAAGTTGTAGTTGACCCTATAAGAAATCACCCCTAGTCTTAGATTAATCAATTAAGTTATTAGTTGAATATATGAACTCAATTAAAATTATATAAAAACAAATGCTCAACCTATTGCAATAGATGACTTATCTGTTGAAATTAATCAAACAGATTAGGTCATTTGTTACAACAGATTACCCATCTATTATAAATTATCAAACAAATTAAGTCATTTATTGCAACAGATTACCCATCTATTGTAAATTATCAAATAGGCGTTGCCATCTGTTATAGTTAACCCTATGAGAACTCACCCCTAGTCCTAGATTAATCAATTAAGCTTTTAGTTGAACATATAAGGTAATAAGAACCGATTCAGCTCAGAGCGATCGATTGACTACTCTAGTCAGGAGGAATGCAATACTATCTCATCATTCAATTGCCAAAAACCTTAATTAAAGTTATAGTTAATTCTATAAGAACTCACCCCTAGTCCTAGATTAATTAATTAAGCTATTAGTTAAACATATAAGGTAATAAGAATTGTTTTATCTCAGAGCGATCGATCGATGACTCTAGTCGGGCGAAACACAATACTATCTCATCATGCAATTGCAAAAAGGCTCAATTGAAGTTTTAGTTGACCATATGAAAAATCACCTCTAGTCCTAGATTAATAAATTAAGGCATTAGTTGAATATATAAACTCAATTGAAATTGTATAAAAATAAATGTTCAACCTATTGCAACAGATGACTTATCTATTGGAATTAATCAAATAGATTAAGTTATTTATTGCAACAGATTACCCATCTATTGTAAATTATCAAATTGATTAAGTCATCTGTTGCAGCAGATTACCCATCTATTATAAATTATCAAATAGGTGCTGCTATCTGTTGTAGTTGACCCTATGTGAACCCATTCCTAGTCTTAGATTAATCAATTAAGGTATTAGTTGAACATATTAGGTGATAAGAATCGATTTAGCTCAGAGCGATCGATTGAAGACTCTGGTCGGGAGGAACGTAATACCGTCTCATCATTCAATTGCCAAAAGACTCAATTGAAGTTGTAGTTGACCCTATGAGAACCCACCCTTAGTCCTAGATTAATCAATTAAGGTATTAGTTGGACATATGAACTCAATTAAAATTGTATAAAAACAAATATTCAATATGTTGCAATAAATGACTTATTTGTTGGAATTTATCAAACAAATTAAGTCATCTGTAGTAACAGATTATCCATTTATTGCAGCAGATTATCCATCTGTTTTAAATCATCAAACAGGCGTTGCCATCTGTTGTGACAGATGACCAAGCTTTGGAAATTTTCAAATAGAAATTGTCATCTGTTGCAAAGTATGACTTAGATGTTTTAAGATTTTTTTTAAAGCAATTTAGGTATTTTCTGTCCAAGATAAAAAAAGATAAAATACTAAAGAGGTAAAAAATATTACTACTTGGATAACTCAAAAATCTCCTCATTGAGTAGTCTTATCTGGTCTTTTCAATGTCATCGTCTCCTCGTGCCCCTCAAAAGTTATTAATGAATATGTAAAATCCATATCTAGAATACTCTCTCTTCTTTATTCTTAGTTCTCTTTCTCTCTCTTTTTCCTCTCTTCTGTCGAATGAGGATCCTTTCGGATCTCAACTAATCAATATCTTTTCTCAACTGAATTGGATGTTCTGATCCCTTTGCTTTTTTGACATTACAGGTATGGTTCACTATTGCTCTTTCCTTCTCGTCTTTTTCTTTGTATGTTATTTAAATTAGATATTTACATTTGTGGTTATTAATGATTTACCCATTATCAGTTTCCTATTTATCGAGGAAATTGAAGGAAAGGTGACTTTTAATTCTTGAATGAACGAATCGTTGTTTTTATTGAAATATGCAAAAAAAGTCATCTGTTGCGAGAACTTAAAAATCCTTGTTGTCAGTATAGTTTTATTGATGTTTTTTGTTTGTTACTTTGGTGGTTCTGTTGTTGGGGGTGGTGGTCATGTTGGAACATATGGTGTTTGTGTTATTGATGTTGTTGGAATATATGGTGTTGTTTCTTTATTGTTGATGTTGTTATTGGTGGTGTTGCAACAGTTTCCTCAACTGTTGCAACTAATGAATCAGCTGTTGGAACAGACGGAGCAACTGTTTGAAGAAATCAAACCAGTAACAAGGCTGGATTGATTTATTCCAACAGATGACCCATCTTTTGCAACATGTCATCCATCTATTGCAACAGATGCCTCATCGGTTGAATAGATGGGAAATTTATTACATCAGATTGGTCATCTGTTGATTCATTCAATTTTGTGTTATCCTTTTATAATATTTTTTTTGTTCTTCTCTTTTTTGTCATCAGATGTATTTCTCTTGTTTGCAGATAAAAGAAAGTAAAACTAGATCAACTTTTGTCCAACCAACATTAAAGGCTGGAGTAAAGATGAGTTCGGAGGAATAAGCTGCTTGTAGATGGAACCACTTCATATGTGGGAGGTATGCATTACTGATCAACCTATCGTGAAAACACACATCCAGTATAATGATTTTGTGAATTTTGGTTTTTTACCTATTAGACGTTAATCCTTCAAACAAGATATGACATTTTACAGTTAAGATTGTTAGGTTAGAACTGGTAAGGCTGAGGGACCAAGTAGGTGGTGTCGCTACTCTGTTACGGTTTAATGAAGATTTTTGCTAATGTTTATGTGTCAAGTTTGGAGAAGGGTTAAGGATTTTGGTGGTAGTATAAACATTCAAATAGTGATTGTACTGACTTTAAGGGTTCAATGGACTTTGGAAAAGCCTCCGAAGTCTTGTACTGCTGCAAGCAAGAATAGAAATGAATATAGTTATTGCTTTGGTCAAAATTTATATGGATGGGTTGCTCGAGGAGACTATTATACAGCAAAAGGTTATTATAAAAATACCTGTGTGGGAAGAGGGGGTGGAGAAGACCATATATCAACTCAGACCCTGTTTAAGAGAAAACACAGGATAGGAAGGAAAGTATAGTGAAACTAGCTAATGAAATTGACATGAAAAATAAAAAAACTGAATGAGTTACGAATGTGAAAGTGTATCCAAATATGTAAATCCATCAGTCATTCTTGAAAAAGAAAAAATGCTAAAGTGGACTGGAGCTGTACACTTTGTTTGGGGACTGTAACTAGCTAGCATGGCCTGAATGAAGACCCATAAAATGCAGGACCAGACCTCTAAAGTTTCAGCTTTACGAGCACGAAGAGTGGTAAAATTTTCGGTCAGTATTGAAATTTGAACTAACTACTCCTGAATTAAAAATAAGGGATCAAGACAAGGTGGCAATTTCTCAAGTTAAACTTGTATCCCATGCCTCCTGTTTATGGCTATGATCAGATTAAAGGCAGTGGAAATAGCCAGGCATGGGATTTCTACCCAACTTTAGACCTTTTTGTTTCTACTACCATTGACCTGATTATAGCCACAAACAGAAGGCATGGAATGCAAGTTAGACTTCAGAAATGGATGCCTTGGCTTCCTTTATTTTTACTTCTAGAGTTATTGGTTCAGGTTTTATTCTTGACTAAAAATCTTATGAATTTCTAGTGCTCGTGAAGCTGCTTCCTTAGAGTTCTGGTCCTGTACTTTATGAGTCTTCATTGAGGCCATGCTCGTTAGTTGCAGTCTCTAGCAAAGTGATTTGCTCCAGTCCTTTTGACCATTCTTCTTTTTCTTCAATGATTGATGAATTTTTATATTTGGATACACTTCCACATTTGAAGCTCATTCAGTTTTCTCATTTCTCATGTCAATTTCATTGGCTAGATTCCCTAGAAGTTTCTTACTTACTTCCCTGTGTTTCCTTTTAAACAGGGTCTGAGATGATATATGGTCTTGTCCACCTCTCCATTCCCACATAGGTATTCTCCCAATCACCTTCTATTATATAATGCTCTCCTTGAGAAACCCATTCATATAAATTTGGACCAAGAGAATTTCTACTTGTTCCATAATTGTTTGTTGCAGTTCAAGGCTTCGGATGCCTTTCAAGAAGTCCATTGCACTATTAAAATTGGTTCAATCATTATTGGATATTTACACTACCGCCAAAAACTTGAATGCTTCCCCAAACTTGACACAAAAACATGAGCATAAACCATTATTAAATTATAACAGGGTATCAACATCACCATCTTGGAACTTTTTGGCCTTATCAGTTCGCACCTATCAAACTAAACTATATAATGCAGGATCTTGTTTGAAGGATAAATGTCTAATTGGTAAAAAACTGCATTCACAAAATTATTGTACTTTATGTGTATGTCATGGTAGCCTGATCTATAATACACAACTCCTAAGCATGAAAGTGGATTCATTTATCTGCACATACCTTATTCTTCCAACCCCATCAAGACATGTCAGGCAATGTTTATTCATCTGCATGCATGTGATGACTATTAAAAAAGAGGCGAAGAGTCATGAATTTTTATCTAACACATTCAAAACAACTGATGAATCGAATTCTCTAGTGATTGCAAATGATGAATCAACTATTAGAAGAAATCAAAATATCTCCTCTAGCAGATGGACTATCTATCACAAAAGATAATACATATGTTGCAATAGATGTCTCATCTGTTGCACATATAAACCATTTGTTGCAACATATGGTAAATTTATTTTGACATACCATCTGTTCTACATACAGACCATCTATTGCAACAGATGGTAAATCTGTTGCGATAAATGAACGATCTATTGCAGCAGCTCAATAATAACAGTTGTTATTAAGTCTCAAACCATTTCAAAAAGGTGAGAAGTTTGGATGTAAAAGAAAAAGTAGCATCTTTTCATAGAAAACATAAAACCAGTTGTTTGAATGTAATTAATACAATAGACCTGAATAGTCGTGCCTTTTTGCCTAACACATTCAGATTTAATCCTCTATAAATAGGTCTCTCCACTTTTATTTATTTCTTGCATTTTGTCTTTTTGGATTACATCTTCAGGCACTTCTCTTCAAAGAGTATATTTCTTTCTCATTGAGGTAAGTTTTTTTCTATGTAAATCTACCAGTTTGTAGTATACATTGTATTACATTCGGACTCTTTTCTTTACTTTTGTGTTTACTTTTTTTATCAATTCATGTGTGTTCTAGATATGGCTGATACAAATTGGGATGTTGCACTTATACAAGACACTGTTCAAGAACTTGAGTCCCAGGTTCATGATATACGGTGGGAGTTGTCCGCCATGAGAACCCGGATGATCATGGAGATTCACAAGCTTAAGAGGGTCTTGCTTCTGTCGCTTCAAGATTGGTCAACTGGCAATAATAATACTGCTGCTGATAATAATAATAATTAGAATGTGTTTTTTTAATTCTATATCGGATCTATACCTAATGTATTTTGTTTTTTATTTAATGAAAAATTTATTGTTGGAGGACTTTGGCTTTTTAATTCTTGTTTAATTTTCATTCTCTCGATTCCTTCTTCTAAACATGTTAATATGTCGACTATTGGAGCTGTAAGGAGCAATTTTGAATCCAGTAGCAATAGAAATTTTGGCATTTGATTTCTTTCAACAGATGGACCATCTGTTGGAACAGATCAATTGGGTTTCTGTCAGCAGATTATCCATCTGTTGAAGGAAAACATTCTAGTTTGATGAAATTATGTTGTGTTTTTCCAGCTAATGTCCATCTGTTGCCATAGATGGGTAATCTGCTTAAAAAAATTGTGGTCTATTGTATTATTTAGTTCATGTTTTGGCTTTTTTTCTATACCTAATGTATTTTATTTTGTTTAATAGAAAATTTATTGTTGGTCGACTTTGGATTTTTAATTCTGATTTAATTTTCATTCTCTCTATTCCTTCTTCTAAACATGTTAACATGTCGAGTGTTGGAGGTAAGGAGCAATTTTGAATCCAGTAGTAATAGCAATTTTGGTATTTGAGTTCTTTTAACATATGGACAAACTGTTAGAACAAATCAATTGGGTTTCTGTCAGCAGATTATCCATATGTTGGAGGAAAACATTCAAGTTTGATGGAACTGTTTTGTGTTCTTCTAGCTAATGTCCATCTATTACCACAGATGGATAGTCTGCTAAAAATAATTATGGTCTGTTGTATATTTAGTTCATGTTTTGCCTCTTTTTGTTGGTGCACAAGTTATTAAAAAAGATATTTTATATATAATAATGATAACATTACATTCACAACAATGAGTTAAATATATAAAATTCCACAACAAATAATATAAGTTTTTGCAATTACAACGGTCATGGCGGATTATGATCTGGGCATGTAGTTTTTTTGTGGCCAGCGCGCTTACATACGAAGCACTTGTTTCTTCTTAATGAAAATGATTCTTTGACTCCACGCCTCCTCTTATATGGATTTCTTCCCAGTTTGATAGTGCTTGGGTTAATAAATGGAGGAGGTATTAATCTTCCCAAAATCTCTACAGGAATAACTCAAGATTCTTCGGGAGGCACCAGAGTAATATGCCTACTATATGCCATTTTATATTTTTCTATTGAATAATATTAAGAGGAGTGCTCGCAAATTTTAGGTCCATATTTTGGACCGTATTGAGCTCGAAGCGCTGCCATAACATGTGGATAGGGTATTTTGTCCAAGTTGAAAACTTTGCACGTACAAGATCTTGTTTGAAGATCGACCATGGCAACATCACCATGATCGGTGATACTGAATTTGTAATCTACTATTTGATGAGATAATAACCTATTTCCCAAACTGATGTTCGTTGATATTATTTTTTCATTTTCTAGAACAAATAGGGTTCTTCTTGGGCCCTCGAACTACACACGCCTTTCGTTAAAAAATTGGCCATACTTCTTATTTATTATTTCAAACAGAGACTTGATGTGAAATTCTCTTTTATCACCAAATAATAAATTCACCGATTCAGTTATGTTTGATGTCATAATATTGTACCTATACAAAATAATCACTTATTTCGACACCATATTAAACTTGTAACTTAAACAAGACTTTAAATTCATAAGAATGTACCTATCTGCCGGACAAATGTCTGGCTCCATCTCTCGAAACTGACACGTACGATAAGTTCTGGTACCTTGGGATGCACATCCATTATTTGATTGAAGTGGTATAAAAAATTCACTCTATTGTATTCTTTAGCTACTCTATAAAAAAGGGTCATGACCCTTTCATTGTAATAGTTGATCCAAATGTTCTCTCCAAGATGTCTGATGCAACAACCAAAGTAAGCTGAAGTGAAGAAAATTAAACCCATCTTTGGAATACTTGGATGCCTATCCAAAACAAAACACAACTCTTCGGTATCTTCGACGCAGCTACGCAGTTGTTCAAAACAAATCCATAAAAGGAATCACATTCCTTGTCCGCTACACAAAAAGCGACAAAAAATATATGATTCTCCGCATCCTATTCCACCACCGCTAGCAGAACTCTATTATACCTGCTCCTCAAGAAGGTACCACTGATGGCTATGCCTTTTCTTAAATGTATAAAATCTTGAATCCAAGCACCATAGGATACAAAAAATTACTTGAACCTTCCGTTTTCATCAACATCCAAAGTCGTCTTACTTCCGGGATTTGTGGACTCAATCTTGTAATGGTAGGCATCTAGGACTACATACCCATGCTCGTGTGTCCCCCAAACCAAGTCCTTGGCAATCCCCATGGCCATATATATCTTTCAATAACTGACCAGGACACCTAATTCCGTAAGGATTTGATCGGCCATAACCTTTCTAGAAGGGCAATTGCCGTCGGGGAAACTACTCTTGAAATATTCACCAAGGACCTTTGCCGTGGCATGAGGATTTTTTTCCAAGATATTCTTCGAACCACATGTGTGATGCTTTTAATGTTTATGAATAATGAATTTGTCAGAACTTACGTACTTCACCGCTCTCAACCACCACTTACAGTTCGGATTAGCACATTTGTACAAAAAGACACTGCTCGAATTAATCACCTTCTTTATTCTGAAATCTTTTTTCAAGCAAGAAATAAATAAAGTGGTAGATAGTTCTTTCTTATCCTTGAATGATATTTCATTGAAAAAGTTGGTCCCATCATCTTGAAGATTGCCAGACTACATCGATCGAGAAGAACTGCCACCGTATTGGTCGCATCAATGGGCGTAGGTGTTTAATCATCATCTGGAATATTCATGTGTATATCATCCAACCTATCATCAAAGATGTCTTATTGTTGTTCTTCTTATACATTTTGGTTCTCATTCTCTCTCGTCTTTTCAACCACGTACACCCTTAACACCGGCCTAGATGAATCACTAAGATAAGCACGCAACCAAACCTGATCGGTTATCTTGAAAGATAGTACCCTCTGATTTTCAAAGGAGCTGTTCTTGTAGTTGATGACAACTTCTTTCGGTTGACAATTTAGTCCACAATAGCTGATGATTAAGATCACAAAATCATTATACGAAACATCACTTTAGACTATCATAGCTATCGTATCTAGAGTATTTTACCCTTCTTCCAATGTCATACATATCAATTGCTCTTCTCGGTCCATTGACCATGACAATCCACCTCTCTTGTTATTGATCCCTCCAGTAGTGGTACCTAAATAAAGTTATTTGTTAAAAAAGTTAATAGTGATTTCATAGTGCTGTACATGAATCTCAATAGATGTGTAATTTGTTGCAACAGGTAAGTGATCAGTCACAATAGATTACTTACCTATTGAGATTCATGTTATGCTCCTGAAGCTGATTTCAACAGATGAGTCATCTATTGTAACAGGTGACTCATATGTTGTAACAGACTATATATCTATTGCAATAAATGAAACACCTATTGGGATAGATGTTATAGTACTAAGGTACCTTTAATGCTGATTCCAATAGATGATTAACATGATGACATAGATAATTAACTTATTGCGACAGATGACTTACCTATTATAACAGACGACGCGTCTGTTGGAATCGAGGTGAGGTTCTATCGCAATAGGTTACTAATATGTTGCAACAGATATTTATTGTCTATTGGAATCTAGTTCAGGTTTTGTTGAAACAAATATTTACCCTGTTGCAACAGACGACACGTCTGTTGGAATCAAGTTCAGGTTCTGTTTCAACAGATTACTAATTTGTTATAACCGGTATTTATTATGTTGCAATAGATAATTAATTTGTTGCAACAAATGGGTCATATATTGCAATAGATGACCCATCTGTTCGATTCATGTTATGGTACTATAGAACCATAAACATGAATCCAACATATGAGTCTTCTGTTGAAACATATCTGTTTAAATAGATGACTCTTATATTGCATTCATGTTCGCGTGCTATCTATTGTTGAAAAATAGCACAATAGCAGCTACCACAGATGACAAATTAAACTAAAATCATAATTTGACTTACTAAAGTTTCCTATGAAGTAATGCCAAAGTGAAAAGTGATGTACGAAATAAAATTTGACCAAAGAAATTGGTCAAATAGCAGTAGTAGCGGTAACAACAACAACAATGGTCAATAAGAAGAACATGAAGATGGTAATGAAGTAGAAGATGGTGATAATGAAGAACCAGAAGATGATGAATAAAGCAACAACAACAATGAACAACAAAAATTGATAAGAGAAAGAAAACAACAATGGATGACAAGAGAGAGAAACTCACTTTTCCCCCTCTATTTCTCGTTATATTAGGTAATGTTTGGATCAAAGTATAAATTTAACAATTTGTGGGCTATTCTCAAACTACCTAACTTTCTTAATCCATAATAAAGTAATTGTCACCTCCACTCAATTATTAAGACTTGTGTCACCTACACCTCATTTTAAAACTCTTTTGTCACCTACAGCTCAAAGCCCCAACAAACTTTAGAAAATGATAAGAGTAATGAAAAGAGAATGTGTAGGTTAATCTTTACTTGAAAATGATATGCCAATTTATAGGAGTAGTGGGGAGGCATAATAAAAAATTAATACACATGCACAATATTTTTCTTTGGGACAAAGAAATAATACTTGGTCTCCAAGTATTTACTTTGCACATGTCAAAATTAAGCACCAATAATTGTTATTATTATTTAATTAAAATTTTTAATTTCTCTCTAAGTAAGATTAAAATATCATTTAAATTATTTTAAAATATCTAATAGTCCCCCATATATTTTAAAATAATTTATAAGTAAAAGGAATTTAACTTGTTGGATTTATATGGACAAAATGCAATAGATTTGGTGTCTTTTGGACTATGAACCAAAGTTAGACCAAACAAATTTAACTTACAAAATTATTGGTGAAATATAGTATTTATATGAATCAAATACTAACTCTTATTTTAAGCCAAAAACTTTATCAATCATATTTTGATCGTAATTTTACTGTTCAACGCGATATTGCGCCAATAAGCCATGTGCATGCCTATTATTCATGAGAGCTCTAGAGATTAGACCAAAGTCTCATATGAACGGCCTCATTCCACTTCTCATATAGGTGAATTCATCAAGTGTACACTACTTTAAATACACCATCCGTAAGGACTATGAATTTATTAAGAGTTAATAATTCATCCCTCAATTTTAATAGTAGTTCAAGCACCCTTAATAAGTGCGCAGTGTCAATATCGATTTGTTATTACCTAGATAAACCTAATTCATGGATCTCCAATCACATAGATTGAGTTACCATCTCTATTGACAATCATATTGTCCTTAACCCCATCTCTTTTGAGTTTTGAAGAATTAATTTTCTTCGCACAGGTTTAGTCAGTGAATCGGCCGAATTCAATTTTGACTTCACATAATCAATGAAAATTATATCATCTTTTAGCAGCTGCTTAACAACATCATGCCTCAATTTCATATGTCTACTCTTACAACTGTAAGATTTATTCTTCGGAATAGCAATTACGTCTTGACAATCACAATGTGTATACACGGGAGGCACCAGATCGTCTTTTTTAAAGGGATATTAGACAACAGATCATCCTTTTTCAAAGGGATATTAGGAAACAAATCATTCTTTTTAAAAAAAATATTCGCTAAGAAATTTCTTAGTTATTCAGCCTCAACACCAGCTAAATCCAGAGCTACAAATTCTGATTTCATAGTTGATCTAGCAATTAACGTCTGCTTAGATGATCTCTATGATACTGTGCCACTGCCTAACGTGAACACATGTATAACCACTAGTGGATTTCGTCTCATCTGAATCAGAGATCCAGTTTGCTTAACAATATCCTTTTAAAGTGGAAGGAAAATCACTATATAGAATACCATAATTCTTGGTTCCTTTTGAATATCTCATTAGTCTTATTAATGCAGATCAATGCTCTTTATTGGGGTTATGAGTATATCTACTTAATCTACACACATCAAGCGCTATATCAGGCCTGGTAAAATTTATCAAATGTATTAGACTCCCAATATATTTAGACTGGGCAACTGGTCACCATTATTCTTTTACAATTTAGAGTTAGCATCATAAGGAGTGGCTACAGGAGTTACCTCTCAATATTCAAACTTCTTAAGAATCCTTTCAACATAATGTTCTTGTGTTAACATTATTCCATCATCACTCCTTATAACTTTAACTCCCAATATCATATTTATTTCACCCAGATCTTTTAAATCAAAGTTAGTAGACAAAAATAATTTGGTACTTTACACAATATTTTGAATTTGTATCAAATATAAGCATATCATCAACATATAAGAAAATTATCACAAAATCATTGTCTACTACTTTAGTATAAGCACATTTATTTACTTCAATAAAAATAAATTATTTTTTATTTAAACTTGATCAAATTTCTCAAGTCACTGTTTATGAGCTTATTTAAGGCCATAAAGAGATTTAATTTATTTACAAACTTTATTTTCTTGTCCAAAAACTACACATCCTTCAGGTTGAACCATATAAATTTCTTCTTCTAAATCACCATTTAAGAAAGTTGTTTTTATATCCATTTGATGGATAAAATGCTTATGAATCGATGCCAAAACAATTAATATTCGAATAAAAGAAATTCTTGTCACTGGTGCAAATGTATCAAAATAATTAATATTTTATTTTTGAGAAAATCCTTTAGCTACTAAACAAACTTTATATTTATGTATAGATTCATCAGGATTAAATTCTTTTTTTAAAATACATTTACAGCCAATTGGTTTTGCACCATAAGGTAAATCAGTTAAAACTCATGTATTATTTTTCATGATAAAATCAATTTCAACTTTTATTGCCTCTTTTCAAAATTTAGCATCAGAAGAAAATATATCTTCAAAATAATTTAATTGTTCATTATCGACAAGAAAAGTTTGAAAGTCATTTTCATAAGAAAAATATTTTTTTCTAAGCCTTTTACTCCTTCTCAGATCCTCAATATTAGAGATAGATTCATTTTTTTTTTCCGCAGGTGCATGAGATATTTTATCACAAAGTGAAAAAATATTTTCAAAGAATTAAACATTTTTGTCTCAATAATAGTATTACTATCAAATACATCACTTTTCAAAACAAGAAATCAATAGCACTACGTTTAGCATATCCAATAAGCATGCAATCAACAGTTTTAGAACCTATTTTTCCCTTTTTAGGTTCAGGCAAAAGAACTTTAGTGAGGCACCCCATACTTTAAATATTTCAAATTAGGTTTATAGCCTTTCCACAATTCATAAGGGATTTTACCAGTTTATTTATAAGGAATTCTATTTTGTAAGTGAAATGCAAATAAAATAGCTTCAACCCATAAATTATCAAGTGCATTAAAGCTAATTAACATGGAGTTAATCATTTCTTTCAGTGTTCTATTTTTTCTTTCAGCTACACCATTATACTCAGGTAAATAAGGCAGAGTTACGTCGTGAATAATTTCTTCTTTTTCACAAAAAATATTTAAAGATACATATTCTCCACCTCTATCAAATCTAACTCTCTTGATTTTTCTACTAAGCTAATTTTCAACTTCAGTTTTATAAGAAATAAAAGCATCAAATGGATCATCTTTATTTCTAAGTAAATATAACTTAGTGAATCAAGAAAAATCATCAATAAAAGTTACATAATATCTTTTTCCACCTCTAGTCATTGTTTGTTTTAAAGCACCCAAATCAATGTGAATCAAAGATAATAATTTAGTTTCTCTATTAGCTGAAAAACATGTCTTTTTAGTAATTTTAATTTCTCTTGATAGTCTTGATTGATGGGATCATGTTCAAAGTGATGTTCTTCCATTTTATATTTGTGGCCATTGTTCGTATTCCTAAAGTCATTTTGTTAAAATTAAAATCCCTAAGCTTTTTGAAAAAAATTCAAGATTAAGTTAATGCTTTCAAGTGAGAGATCATTTATTATAGAGTCATTTTGTTAAAATTAAAATCCCTAAGCCTTTTGAAAAAAAAAAATCAAGATTAAGTTAATGCTTTCAAGTGAGAGATCATTTATTATTTATTTATTTTTGGCTAAACGTGGACTAACATTACTTTAATATGATGGTTGATAAAAGGGCAAACCACAAAAATATAGGAGTTTCACACCATAATTACAAGACAAAACGATTACAGTGTCTAAAGATTTCCTATGATACATCGACTCAGATCGTGTATCTCAGATACAACCCCTCATAAAAATGAAAAAAAAAAAGATATTTTCTTCGACTGGCAATAGAATGTGTATCTTGAATTCATGTGTATTTGAAGATACATGGGTGTTTGCTATGTTAGGAGCTCTTATAACATGTATCTTCACATACCTATTATGATACACGAGTGTTAGGTGAGGTTTTGCAATTATTTTAAAGTTAGATGTGCTTTTGTAGATATAAAGTTATGTTTGTCTAATTATGTATTTTTTCTTATGAAATAGGCTAAACAAACATAGTTCGTGTATATGACTTGGATCGCTTATTTATTGGATTACTTGTTGGGCTTCAATTATTTATGGGGAAAAAAAATCTATGTATACAATCTCGTGTATTGCAACTTAAAACATTATTTCTTAGATTGCAAGAAAGAGCAGATTTTATTATTAAAAAACTTTAAAAAAATATTTTTTTAATATAAAACTTGAAATCCTTAAAAATAGAAAATAATTACCACTAAATATCATACACCCCTTATTTTTCTCTAAAACAGTTTTTTCTATTTTTCAAATAAGTCACGTTTCGATTCTCATCTTCTTCATTCTCCAAACCAGAGAAATATAGAATTTCTAAACTTTCTTTTCTTTCTTCAACTTTCCAATAAACAGATTAATTTAAAAAAAAATTGCATTTTTTCCTTCAAACCAAAAATATTTCAATTAAAATACATATTTTTGAATTTTAATTGATATACAATAAAAAAAAACGCAAAAGACAATATAAATTGATGCAATATGAATGATGCTTGTTTACCTTCAATCATGATACAATATGGATGAAGATGGGATGCAACAGGTAATATATTTAATAAAACAAAAAATATATTTTTTTAATTCTATAGAAAACATTATCAATGTTCTCTTTAACTGGTTAAAGCTTTAATGGAAGCAACGAGTTTTCTTTTCTTTTTTTTTTTTAAAAAAAAATTGATGTTAACTTGGATTTTTTTGGTTTACTTTAAAATGAATTTTTTTAAAAATAAAAAATAAAAAATCCAAGAGTTACATGACGAACTTGTGACTTTATTCGCCTTTTTAAGGAAACATAACATATATAGATTTCACCGGAAGATTTTGCTTTTAATGGAAGATTTTGTTTGTAAATCGATTTTCTTTTTTCTGTAAAAAAATATTGTTCTAAATTTTGATGGCTGATTTTAGTATTTCTTGAATTTGACTTTATGATTTTTGCTTGTGTTTAATTTTATTAATTTGTCAATCAAATCGTACTGAAATTAAAATATTCATCAATCATATATACATTGAAGACCCAAAGATTTTTATATTAATGGAATTATGTACGATTCAAATACAAAATACAATGGGTTGATTAAAGTAATAGTGACTCAACTGAAGATAGACACTAATTATGTTCAAATTGAAATTCGTTACATAGTTAGTGATAGTTGTCCGCCAATGATATGTTTTGTGTATGACTAATATGTTTTGTTGAAGGTAAGAACATCAACTGAATTCTTGCATATAGTGACTAATGGGGCTAAAAAATTCATAGTTTGTCTGTGAAGTCGAAAATATAGTTGTGGACAATTTTAGTTGGATGAGATACCTTGTAGCCATGCCATGGTGTTTACGTATAGAAATGCAACAACAGTTAAACATCTTCCTTGTGAAAGTACGTAGAAAATACTACAAGAATTGTTGAATGAAATAGTACTACCACTATCACGATCCTAATGGCCATTAGTGGCACCCACACTAATCTTCTTGTGAAAGAACCATCTAGTCAATATTAAAATGATATTTCCATAAAACTATCTTAACAATAATAATTTGGAGTTAATAATCAGTAACGCAGAAACCAAACAATCAACTTACTGAAAATTTCAAGACCCGAAAGTCATCGTACAAGAACTACTAACAAAGATCATGGCTAAAGAGATATCCAAAAATAAAGTAAATAAAGAATGTTTCATTGCAAGAAAGATGGACAAGAACAAATAAGATAACCCATGGCAGCCTGGAGACGGAGTGTTCACCCTTGGGTCAAGATCTGCTATCAAACTCTAGAGGTGAGACCATGTATGAGCCTATAGAACAATTTCTGCACTCAATAAAAGAAGAGTACAGAGTAGTATCAGTACAAAGCACTATGTATTGGTAGGTATCATAGGCCAACTCAACTTAATAACATGTACACAACATAAATAAAATAACAAGTAGACAGGCATAATCACATAACAAATTCTCAATGAATCAACAATACAGCAATAGCAGGTCAACAGTGCTCACAAAGAGGCCACATAACTATCAAGAATATCAACCATATCGTAAACATCCACCAAATCAACGCAAGTATGTACACACATGCTATGGGACTTATTTTTGCCCAAATAGTCATGACCTGAAGGAAACAATCTATGTTCATGTACCGTACCGGCGTGGTACCCGATCCAACATAAATATAAACGTACCAGCGTGGTACCCGATCCAACATAAATATATCTATACCGGCATGGTACCTGATCCAATATAAATATAAACGTAACGGCATGATATCTGATCCAACATAAATATAAACATACTGGCGTGGTACCCGATCCAACCTAAATATAAACATACCGGTGTGGTACCCAATCCAACATAAATATAAACGTATCGGCGTGGTACCCAATCTAACATAAATATAAAAAAAAAGTATTATCACTAGCAATTTACACAATCTCACAGCATACAACACTGTACCAATTTTACAAGTACACTTAAAGTTATAAGACAATTCCATCAAGTAAATTTTCAATAAACATTTATACACGAATCAACAATTCAAACATCAACAATTTCAAGCATGTCCGAATACCAATCCACAAGTATCCAATTTAGGAGCATACACACAATTAAGTCTAGTCTAAACTCCAATTAAACCGTAACCTACCTCAATCGAAGAATTCAAACGCAAGCTAATTTGCTAAGGTCTTGCCCTTCCGTAAAGCTTTCGAAAGGTCCAAATCTATTCAAACATATAATTCGTATAAAAATACAAATCTAATAACCCCAATTTATATATTCTTACTCTAAAAACTCTAGACCTAAATCTCAATCTCTTTAATATATGAAGTAAATTACGAAAAGAAAAGAGAAGAGAAAAAAAAATTATCAAATAATAAGGAAAACATAATCGCTGTACGGACCCCTGCAACATATGCAGTAATTGGACTTATCCACATTCCAATGCCATAAATGGCTTATTAAAGTCCTGCTCGTAATTGGCCAATTCCATTGGCCATTATCACTTTTCCATTATTAAGCAATAGGTTCTTTTACTACCCGATTCCAATTAACAAATGCTTAACACCACCAGCACTACTTAACACCATATTCACTACTGCAATTACCTCCTCACGCCTACAAAATAACACTATTAATAATTTATCAAGCGGCTAACCTGATAAATATCAAGAATTCCTTCAACCATTTGTGTGAATCTTGTAACTTCTGCGTTCAACCACTGTTTTTGTTGTACCCTTTTTAAGGTATTATATTATTGTTATATAGGGTAAATCCTTTCTACTTAATTCAATTCTTATATTAACCGCATAAGTAAATAAATTGTTATTTTGACCCATTAATATTTACTAATTAACAAATTATTTAAAATATTCAAAACTTTTAAACACTTCAAGCATTGAGACTATTTATTCTTTGAGTCATAATTCACGTACACCAACTACATAGAGCACTAGAATAGAGAAGATGAGAAAAATTCACAAATGACCGGAAGGAACGTTACATCAGATACCAATTAAACAACCATTCGTCCCCAAACGGGCAAACAACCAACAAGAAAAAAAACTAAAGAATTACGTGAGTCATCAAAAGATGTGGATACTTGCTGCACATGTCTGCTTCGGTCTCACAAGTGGCCTCCTCAATAGGACGATTCTTCTACTGGACCTTCAAAGACGCAATCTGCTTACTCCTCAACTTATGGACAACCAAATACCTAGTCGAGCCTATGCATACACCCACCGCCCCAGACTCAAAAGGTTTAATCAGTATACAACAACACAAGTCTTATTCTTCACCCATATATATGGAACCGTCCGATTGTAATACCCCGTATATTTCTAAGCTAGAAAATGAACCATTGTTCCTGCGCATGAAACCTCCTATCTTTTGATTCATATTTGAGTACATAAATTAGGATGAGTATCCTAGTGATAATAGATCTTATGATATGTTAATCATGTTCATAAGAGTCACTTAGAGTAAGCCAAGCTAAGAACTTTTGAATCCACCAAATTTTCGTGTATGATTTTACATAGGTCATCTTTGAATGAGTATAACTTGGTTTATAGGTGGTATTTTGGCAGATTTATACCCTCCAAATTGTAGATAATTTAATAAGATTTTCATCGATACCAAATTCTCCTAAAACAGACACCCGGTAAAGAAGTTATGGCGATTTAAAATTTCAGCAGTGTCATTTCAGTCAGTGGCACGTAGCGCCATAAGGCAAAATGACGTTTGTCAATTTAAAGTGTCTCTCCCCAATTCCACCGCATCTCAGTGAGTTTCCAGGTTATAAACAAATGGCAACACAATGTCTCCGCGTCGCGCCTGGGGCCCAAATCAAGAAATTTTTACAGAAATTAAAAGACACATCTAAAGGGGTATTTGGGTCATCTTTCCACCCCTATATAAGCTCCCAAATGCGGAATTAAGCCATTATTTCACCAAAACATACTCTTTTTCATCAATATCCTCTCAAGAACACATTAGGATTTCAATTGGGGGATTCAAGTTCAAGCAAATTCTACCATCAAATTCCAAGAATCTCTCCGTCATTCTTCACTAAATCAAGAACTAAGGTATGCATGTATTCATTCATGGACTCCTTTCATCCATGAAGTCCAAGAACCCTATTTTAAACTATATGCCATGATTTTTATGTTTTGATTTGATTGTTGATCTTGTTTATGTGTTGAATGATGTCAAGATAGAATCTTTATGGGTTTGTATGAAACTAGGATGGCATATTAGTTGAAATATATGAACTTTGGGTGATATGGGTTGTTGAATTCATAAATAAACCTATGCCCAAAGTGGTGCATGTAAGGTGTTTGATAAAATGCCTAGGATGATGGAATTCATGTCACATGATTTAATAGTGCTTAAATGACAAGTCCACATTCTATGCTCTATGATTTCACATGAATTTCACGTTATTGTTATGTGTTGTTGTTGTGATATGGAATGCACATGATATTGAAGCTATGCAAGTATATACATGTTGTATGCATTCCATTCCATGTATAATAAGTTGAGCATCATGTATAGTATGAAATCCCCAGCATATGAGATTGTGAATTTTGGACTCTACTCTTATGATCAAGTCAGTCATGTGTGTCAGTTTCCTTCTATCGAATCCTGGGGGTACTTGTACCCAAAAAATATAGTTGTGTGCCTAGAGCCATGTCATGATTTTATGATATTCTCAGTCAATCCATGTTCCATAGAACTCAGTTAGTCATGTGACTCAGGAAAGTTTAGTACCTCAGTTAATCTCAGCTAATCTCAGTAATCTCAGTACTCAGTGATATTGAAAACTTCAAAAATTCTAGTGTTCTCCATAACTTCAATAATCTCCGTAATTCAGTAATCTCAAAAATTTCAAGAACTTAATACTCAGTAAGATCATTGCTCTCATAAACTCAGTTTAGCTTTGCTAAACAATCCCACTAACATCAGTTTAGTTAATCAATTCAATTCAGCAAATCAGTTCATTGTCTTTCAGTTGGGAGTAGGATTCAGCACCAAGTGAACCCAAGGATGGGGACTCACCTATCATAGTCAGAGGGTGTGATATCCTTGCATTTCAGAACTATGTAGCTAGCGTAGGCTGAGATGTCCCTACCCATAGGACAAATGCATCTCCTTTGAGTTTACCTAATAGCAAGGCAGACCGAATGAGCTCCAAAATAGAATAGGGTTTACTCACATATTGTCTCTACCTGTGGCATGGTATTGACACCCTTCCAGCTGGGATTACAGGTTAGACCCCAACCAATTCAGTTCTGGGGCATGTCAGTTAGCTGATTACCTCTCACAGTCTCAGTTTCAGTCTCAGTCTCAGTTTCAGTAATGGACTCAGATAGTTCTTTAGAATATCAGAACTTAGACTGTCAGATACAGTCGCTCAGCATCAGTTACATCGGTTAAGCTGAACATCACATTTATATCAGTCATCATAGCTACGTTATCAATATTCAGTTTTAGAACTGTTAGACATAGTCAATCAGACCATTTCTTTATAATTCAAACTATCAGAAATAGTCATTCATCTATTTAGTACCTCAGTATCAGTGAATTTATGTCGTCATAACCCTTTGCATTTGGCCTACCTCACTCGTATACTTAGTACATTCAGTCGTACTGACGCATTTGTGCTATGGTTCTTTATCTTATGTTACACCATAGGTTCAAAGGCACGAGCTCTAGATCAGCAGTAGATTCTAGTAACAACAGTCAGAGTTAAAAGTAAGTCCTCATCTTTCGAGGACACGATGATTTTATTACTATTTCAGTTTTCAGTTTATTTCAGTAGTTGAAGTTAGCTGGGGACATGTCCCATCAACTCCTTGTTCAAATATTTTAGAAGCTTTCCAGACTATAGCATGTCAGAAAGTTATTTCAGATTTGTTTTGGTATGGTTATACCGTATTTCAGATTTGTTTTGGTATGGTTATACCGTTTTCAGACATTGTTCTTATCATATGTTTATTCAGTTGAACCTTATGGCCATTCAGTATATGTTTCGATATTTTTATGTTATATTATGCCGTATACAGGTACAGATATCAGCCATGGGTTAGCTTGTGGTCCTTCGGGGTCATAAGCACCGTGTAGCATTCTCGTTCAAAAAATTAGGGTATTCCACCTATACCGACTGATAAATATAGGTGCATACTGGTGATAAACAAGGAACATGCAAGAATGAATGCAAAGTACACAATCAATACCATAACTCATCAAAACTATCCTCATCAAGACAATGATCATCGTAATCAACCTCCGGCCTTACCGGATATCAATATATCATCAACAGTGTCCTCCGGCCTTGCTGGGTATCAACATATTATAAATATATCCTCCGACCTTTTCGGGTATCAACATCATCACAACAATCATTACCAAATAACATACACTAAAATACTCATAAAAAAGTTATATCACCATAGAATATCTATCTAGACAATACTTCTCAACTAATCGTTATTAGCTAACCAACACTTATTATAATAGAATCACTAGTTCACCAGTCATCACATAACCTCTAGTTATTAGCCTAAACATTATCCTTCACATAATCCTTATTCACGGGCTAGGAACTAACCACTATTTATTTACTAGAAAACATCTAAAATCTAGTCAAGCTTCATCACTAGACCAAAATCTCCATTTATCCACCATTCATTATTATCATCTAATCATACTATATCCATTAATCATCACTAGACAACTCATTACTACTTGTCACCTAACCATCTTTTATCAACGGGCATCATTCATTATCTAACCATTGTTTACCAACTAACCCTTGCTTAACTATTCATTTGTTAACCATTTAGCAACTATTCAAAGTTATTAACTAGCCACTCCTTATTACCAATATCTTTTATTATCTAACCTCATTAACACACAACTCCTCATTTATCGACTAATCAACATCACAAACTTAGTCATCAATACCAACTAATCTTCCCTATGCTAGACCCGACATCACCATAAGCCACACATTAACCATCGCTAGCTACTATGTTTCAACTAAGCAAGATTCATTAACTAATACATTGGATACGTAGCCCTCAAGTGCTATATTCCTCTAATAGACAACTAGTTACCACATAGGTTAACCGTTAATTAGCCGGAACAATCGTAAGATCATATTTCAGCTACAATCTCATCAATTATTGATATAATACTCATGAATGTACCAAATATATGCATGCCATCACCAGTATCCAATCAATAAAGTCATAATAAACCTACCGCCTCTTCTTCTGTCCCCTACCAGAGAGATGCGCATACAAACATATATGTATTCATAAACTGTAATCGTATCGTTTACTCTAATAAACTCTTCTCGAATATGCAATATTATCATAACATATCCCTTAGCCCATTAATTTATCCAGAATAGTCACAACATCATAATCACGACCTTAGGCCCATATACATATCTGAAACTCATATCGATAATCATTTTTATAAGCCGCAGCATCTCTCTAATCATTTCACATATAGGAGGTATCTCATATATTAGAGGCATAATATGGATATACATGTAACCATCTGTAGGATCTCTTATATCGATAGGTCATACGTCATGACTTCGAGGAATATCACCTCTCTAATTAAATTTGCATATCTAAGAGGAAATAGTATCTCTATAGGCCAATTATCAAGTCTAAGAGAAAATATTATCTCTATGGGCCACATAACGTATCTAGGAGGAATATCATGTCTAAATGCCCAATATCACTTTGATAAGAAGTATCATAACTACAGCTCAAAATCCACAATTCGAGAACATCAATACGAGTTACCAAGTTATGAAGTAACCTTATTCTAAGGTTTACTAGCCTCATCTATGTCTAAAATCTGCAACTAAGTCCACACGACTTAACACAAGTTTAGGCCTAAGTTGGCTAGATGATCACACTTCTAATCCTCGATTTCCATAATTAGGTACACTATGTCTCAAACTAGGCTAAGGTATCTAGTTCATCTCCTAAATATCAAGTAAGTCATATTCAAGTATAAGCTAACAACTTCAGTTAGAAACAAGGGTACTCAAGTCAACTTTACAAAACTTACTGTTCCAAGACTACCACACTAGCTCAATAAGGCTAAATATACAAATCATGCTTCAAATACTAAAACCACATCCCAAACATAGGTTTACATCATAACTATGCTACAACTAATCTAAACTAGAGAGGAAAAGCAATAGGATTCAAAAGGGGTATAAACATGCCATTTTACGGGTCCCACAGAATTAGAGCCTACAACACATTATCCTCCACAACATTGTTAATATCCATCTAATCATCATACCTTAAACACTCAACAAGAAATATCCACCAAGTATCACTCAAGGAAAGATCAATCATGCCATTTAATAATTCATATATTCTCCCATTCAGGATCATCCTTAATTATTTTATGAATGTAACTAAGCCTTTGATTTTGCATTGCCACTATCATGGAAATTACTATCCTCAAAAGTGGTATATATCATCCAACTTTGTGGGACATGCAAATGTATAATTCAGCCACAAGGTCAAATCAATAATAATTTATCTTCTCAAAATTTTTCCTAATACATAAATCCACAGCTACAACTTATCTCCTAACAATCACTAACTCAATATTTTTCAGCGACAAACACTTCATGGTTAAGCCAATCTCTCTTATATTACTAACACCAATTTAAGATATACAGAGTCATTCTTATTTCTACCTAAAAATATTTTTATTACAGACTTTGCTTAACTCTTAATAACCTCAAGAGTGGTTCCCACACCACTAGCACATAATCAATCCAAACAAAATAAATCGATTATAGGTCATTGACAGTCTCATCACCAATATCACATTCCAGCCAAGTCATTGATCAATTTCTATACATATCAACAACCTCTACTAGTTTTTTTCACTTTTATTTAAAACTTATTATTTTGCCAAGCATTAAGAATCGTTCGCATAAGGAACTCAAAGATAATGTCACTTAGCTAGTCCTTATAAGGAAACCATTATAACTTCAATAATAGAACTGCACAGAAATTCAAAATACGGTCTCAATGGCCGGACCACACAAGGGTCCCCAAATAATATCAAATAATCGAATTACACAAGGGTTCGTCTACAACATCATTAACAAGAACCTCTCATTATGAAAACACATATCACCTCAATTTTTTATTCATGTCACTGTTTTACTATTTTTTATTGACATCAGATTCTGATATCCTTCTCTCAATTCTCATAGCATCAATCTCATCAATATAATAGTACCAAAATAAGTAAGCACCATAGAATATCTAGTTTAACAATAACAATAAATCAAATAATCCCATCATATTTATAACAAAAACAACTCAGTCAATTTTCATCACTTAACAAAAACAATTCACAACAATAACAAATCTAGCAACACAAGTTTAGTCAAATATCAAACACAAGCAATCAATAAGTTCACAACTTTCACAAGTGTTTACCTATTAACAATAACTTTTAGACCTTATTAACAGATACCAATTGAAATCTCCTAGATTTTTATTCAAAATTATTAAGATACCTATTGAAATTGACTAGATACCAATTGGATTCAATCTAGTAGTCCAAGATTAGGATGGAACGATAGGGAGAAAGAAAGGAAAATGGCTTCTGCATGCCTCATAGCCTTACGAAGATTGGGTATGGGGCCCTACACACCAATCTACAAAACTATACTTGACATTGCTCTTATTAACAGATACCAATTGGAATCGCCATATACCAATTGAAATCAAGGAATATCATGTAAGAAAGAAGAATTTGAAATTTCCTAATGTCCTAGAACCTCTCAAAAAAAAAGTACAGACGTCTTCGTAACGTTCTGCAAAACTTTATTAGACATGTCCTTGTACGACGAGATCGATGAATCTAGGGCTTTGATACCAACTTTATCCCAATCCAAATGGCCATGAGTGGCACCCACACTAATCTTCCTGTGGGAGAATCATCTAAATCAAACCATTAACCAATCACTTAGTTAATATTAAAATGATATTGTCATAAAACTATCTTAATAATAATAATCTGGAGTTAATCATCTGTAATGCGGAAACCAAACAATCTACTTACTGAAATTTCCAAAATCCAAAAGTCATCGTACAAGAACTACTAACAAAGATCATGTCTAAAGAGATATCCAAAAATAAAGTAAAGAAAGAATGTTTCATTTCCCGAAAGATGCACAAGAAAAAATAAGATAACCCATGGCAGCCTGGACATGGAGTGCTCACCCTTGGGTCAAGATCTTCTATCAAACTCTAGAGGTGAGACCATGTATGAGCCTATAGAATAATTTTTGCACTCAACAAAAGAAGAGTACAGGGTAGTATCAGTACAAACCATTATGTACTGGTAGGTATCATAGGCCAACCCAATGTAATAACATGTACACAACATAAATCAAATAACAAGTAGACAGGCATAATCACATAACAAATTCTCAATGAATCAACAATACAGCAATAGCAGGTCAACAGTGCTCACAAAGAGGCCACATAACTATCAAGAATATCAACCATACTGTAAACATCTACCAAATTAATGCAAGTATGTACACACATACTATGGGACTTATTTTTGCCCAAATAGTCATGACCTGCAGGGAACAAGCTATGTTCATGTACCGTATCGGCGTAATACCCAATCCAACATAAATATAAACGTATCAGCGTGGTATCCGATCCAACATAAACATATCTGTATCGGTGTGGTACCCGATCCAACATAAATATAAATGTACCTGCGTGGTACCCGATCCAACATAAATATAAACGTACCGGCGTGGTATCCAATCAAACATGAATATATCCGTACTGGCGTGGTACCCGATACAACATAAATATAAACGTACCGATGTGGTACCCGATCCAACATAAATATAAACGTACCGGCGTGGTACCCAATCCAACATAAATATAAAAAAAAGTATTATCAATATCAATTTACACAACCTCACAGCATACAACACAATGTACCAATTTTACAAGTATACTTAAAGTCATAAGACAATTCCATCAAGTAAATTTTCAATAAACATTTATACACGAATCAACAATTCAAACATCAATAATTTCAAGCATGTCCGAATACCAATCCACAAATATCCAATTTAGGAGCATACACACAATTAACTCGAGTCCAAACTCCAATTAAATCGTAACCTACCTCAGCTAAATAATTCAAATACAAGCTAATTTGCCAAGGTCTTGTCCTTCCGTAAAGCTTTTGAAAGGTCCAAATCTGTTCAAACATATAATTCGTATAAAATTACGAATCTAATAACCTCAATTTATATATTCTTACCCATTCTAGACCTAAATCTCAATCTCTTTAATATATGAAGTAAATTACGAAAAAAAAAGAGAAGAGAAAAATAATTATCAAATAATAAGGAAAACATAATCGTTGTACGGACCACTGCAACACAGGCAGTAATTGGACTTATCCAAATTCCAATGCCATAAATGGCCTATTAAAGTCCTGCCCGTAATTGGCCAATTCCAGTGGCCATTATCACTTTTCCACTATTGAGCAATAGGTTCTTTTATTACCCGACTCCAATTAACAACTGCTTAACACCACTAGTACTACTTAACACCATATTCACTACTTAAATTACCTCATCACGCCTACAACATAACACTATTAATAATTTATCAAGCGGCTAACCTGATGCATATCGAGAATTTCTTCAACCATTCATGTGATCTTGTAACTTCTGCATTCAACCACTACTTTTGTTGTACCTTTTTTAGGGTATTATATTATTGTTATATAGGGTAAATCCTTTCTACTTAATTCAATTCTTATATTAACCACATAAGTAAATAAATTGTGATTTTGACCCATTAATATTTACTAATTAACAAATTATTTAAAATATTTAAAACTTTCAACCACTTCAAGCATTGAAACTATTTATTCTGTGAGTCATAATTCCCGTACACCAACTACATAGAGCACTAAAATAGAGAAGATGAGAAAAATTCACAAATGATGGGGAGGAACGTTACATCAGATACTAATTAAACAACCGTTCGTCCCCGAACGGGCAAACAACCAACAAGAAAGAAAACTAAATAATTACGTGAGTCATCAAAAGATGTGGATACTTGCTACCCATGTCTGCTTTGGTCTCGCAAATGGCCTCCTCAATAGGATGATTCTTCCACTGGACCTTCAGAGATGCAATCTGCTTAGTCCTCAACTTATGGACAGCCAAATACCTAGCCGAGCCTATGCGTACACCCACCGCCCCAGACTTGAAATGTTTAATCAAATTACAAGAACACAAGTCTTATTCTTCACCCATATATATGCAACCGTCCTATACTGAGTGATAAATATAGGTGCATAGTGGTGATAAACAATGCACGTGCAAGAATGAATGCAAAGTACATAATCAATACCAAAACTTATCATAACTGTCCTCATCAGGAACATTATCATCGTAATCAACCTCCGGCCGTAACGGATATTAACATATCATCAACAATGTCCTCCGGCCTTGTCGGGTATCGACATATTATAAACATATCCTCCGACCTTTACGGGTATCAACATCATCACAATAGTCATTACCGAATAACATATACTAAACTACTCATAAAAAAGTTATATCACCATAGAATATCTATCTAGTCAATACTTCTCAACTACTCGTTATTAGCTAACCAACACTTATTATAATAGAATCACTTGTTCACTAGTCATCACATAACCTCTAGTTATTAGCCTAAATATTATCCTTCACATAATTCTTATTCACGGGCTAGTAACTAACCACTATTTATTTAATAGCAAACATCTAAAATCTAGTCAAGGTTCATCACTAGACCAAAATCTCCATTTATCCACCATTCATTATTATCATCTAATCATACTATATCCGTTAATCATTACTAGACAACACATTACTACTTGTCACCTAACTATCTTTTATCTACTGACATCATTCATTATCTAACAATCGTTTACCAACTAATCCTTGCATAACTATTCATTTGTTAACCATTTAGCAACTATTCAAAGTTATTAACTGGTTATCCCTTATTACTAGCATCTTTTATTATCCAACCTCATTAACACACAACTCCTCATTTATCGACTAATCAACATCACAAACTTAGTCATCAATACCAACTAATCTTCCCTATGCTAGACCCGACCTCACCATAAGTCACACATTAACCATCGTTAGCTACAATATTTCAACTAAGCAAGATTCATCAACTAATACATTGGATTCCTAGCTCTCAAGTGCTATAGTCCTCTAATAGACAACCAGTTACCACATAGCTTAACCATTAATTAGGCAGAACAATCGTAAGATCATATTTCAGCTATAATCCAATCAATTGTCGATATAATACTCATGAATGTACCAAATTTGTGTATGCCATCATCAGTATCCAATCAATAAAGTCGTAAGAAACCTACCGCCTCTTCCTTTGTCCCCTACCAGAGAGATGCGCATATAAACATATATGTATTCATAAATTGTAATCTTATCCTTTACTCTGATAAACTCTCCTCGGATATGCAATATTATTATAACATATCCCTTGGCTCATTAATTTATCCAGAATAGTCACAATATTATAATCACGACCTTAGGCCCATATACATATCTGAAACTCATATCGATAATCATTTTTATAAGTTATAGCTTCTCTCTAATCATTTCACATATAAGAGGTATATCACATATTAGAGGCATAATATGGATATATATGTAACCGTCTGTAGGATCTCTTATATCGATAGGTCATACGTCATGACTTCGAGGAATATCACCTCTCTAATCTAATTTACATATCTAAGAGGAAATAGTATCTCTATAGGTCAATTATCAAGTCTAAGAGAAAATAGCATCTCTATGGGCCACATAACGTATCTAGGAGGAATATTATGTCTAAATGCCCATTATCACTTTGATAAGCAGTATCATAACTATAGCTCAAAATCCACAATTCGAGAACATCAATACGAGTTACCAAGTTATGAAGTAACCTTATTCAAAGGTTTACTATCCTCATCTATGTCTAAAATCTGCAACTAAGTCGACAAGACTTAAGACAAGTTTAGGCCTAAGTTGGTTAGATGATCCCACTTTTAATCCTTAATTTCCATAATTAGGTACACTGTGCCCCAAACTAGGCTAAGGTATCTAGTTCATCTTCTAGATATCAAGTAAGTCATATTCAAGTCTAAGATAACAAATTCAGTTAGAAACAAGGGTACTCAAGTCAACTTTACAAAACTTACTGTTCCAAGACTACCACACTAGCTCAATAAGGCTAAATATACAAATCATGCTTCAAATACTAAAACCACATCCCAAACATAGGTTTACATCATAACTATGCTACAACTAATCTAAACTAGAGAGGAAAAGCAATAGGATTTTAAAAGGGTATAAACATGCCATTTTACGGGTCCCACAGAATTAGAGCCTACAACACATTATCCTCCACAACATTGTTAATATCCATCTAATCATCATACCTTAATCACTCAACAAGAAATATCCACCAAGTATCAATCAAGGAAAGATCAATCATGCCATTTAATAATTCATATATTCTCCCATTCAGGATCATCCTTAATTATTTTATAAATGTAACTAAGCCATTTGATTTTGCATTGCCACTATCATGGAAATTACTATCCTCAAAAGTGTTATATATCAGCCAACTTTGTGGGACATGCAAATGTATAATTCAGCCACAAGGTCAAATCAATAATAATTTATCTTCTCAAAATTTTTCCTAATACATAAATCCACAGCTACAACTTATCTCCTAACAATCACTAACTGAATATTTTTCAGCGATAAACACTTCATGGTTAAGCCAATCTCTCTTATATTACTAACACCAATTTAAGATATATAGAGTCATTCTTATTTCTACCTAAAAATATTTTTACTACAGACTTTACTTAACTCTTAATCACCTCAAGAGTGGTTCCCACACCACTAGCACATAATCAAGCCAAACAAAATAAATCGATTATAGGTCATTGACAATCTCATCACCAATATCACATTCTAGCTAAGTCATTGATCAATTTCTATAGGTATCAACAACCTCTACTAGTTTTTTTCACTTTTATTTAAAACTTATTATTTTGCCAAGCATTAAGAATCCGTTCACATAAGGAACTCAAAGATAATGTCACTTAGCTAGTCCTCATAAGGAACCCATTATAATTTCAATAATACAACTGCACAGAAATTCTAAATACGGTCTCAATGGCCGGACCACATAAGGAACCCTAAATAATACCAAATAATCGAACTGCACAAGGGTCTGTCCACAACATCATTAACAAGAACCTTTCATTACGAAAAACATATATCACCTCAGTTTTTTATTCATGTCACTTTTTCACTATCTTTTATTGACATCATATTCTGATATGTTCCTCTCAATGCTCATACCATCAATCTCATCAATATAATAGTACCAAAATAAGTAAGCACCATAGAATATCTAGTTTCACAATAAGAATAAATCAAATAATCCCATCATATTTATAACAAAAACAACTCAGTCAATTTTCATCACTTAACAAAAACAATTCACAACAATGAAAAATGTAGCAACACAAGTTTATTCAAATATCAAACACAAGCAATCAATAAGTTCACAACTTTCACAAGTTTTTACCTATTAACAATAACTTTTAGACCTTATTAACAGATGCCAACTGAAATCTCCTAGATTTTTATTCAAAATTATTAAGATTCCTATTGAAATGGACTAGATACCAATTGGATTCAATCTAGTAATCCAAGATTAGGATGAAACAATGGGAAGAAAGAAAGGAAAATGACTTCTGCATGCCTCATAGCCTTATGAAGAATAGGTGTGGGGCCCTACACACCAATCAACAAAACTCTACTTAACACTGCTCTTATTAACAAATACCAATTGGAATCGCCAGATACCATTTGAAATTAAGTAATATCACGTAAGAAAGAAGAATTTAAAATTTTCTAGTGTCCTATAGCCTCTCGAAGAAAAGTACAGACGTCTCCGTACTGTTCTGCAAGACACTACCAGACATGTCCTTGTACTACGAGATCGACGAACCTAGGGCTTTGATTCCAACTTTATCACAACCCAAATGGACATGAGTGGCACGCACACTAATCTTTCTGTGGGAGAACCATCTAAATCAAACCATTAACCAATCACTTAGTTAATATTAAAATGATATTGTCATAAAACTATCTTAACAATAATAATCTGGAGTTAATCTTCAGTAATGCGGAAACCAAAAAATCTACTGACTAAAATTTTCAAGACCCGAAAGTCCTTGTACAAGAAATACTAACAAAGATCATGTCTAAAGAGATATCCAAAAATAAAGGATGCTTCATTGCCCGAAAGATGGATAAGAACAAATAAGATAACCCATGACAGCCTGGAGATGGAGTGCTCACCTTTGGGTCAAGATCTGCGATCAAACTCTAGAGGTGAGACCATGTATGAGCCTATAGAACAATTTTTGCACTTAACAACAGAAAAGTACAGGGTAGTATCATTACAAATCACTATGTACTGGTAGGTATGATAGGTCAACTCAACTTAATAACATGTACACAACATAAATCAAATAATAAGTAGACAGGCATAATCACATAATAAATTCTCAATGAATCAACAATACAACAATAGCAGGCCAACAGTGCTCACAAAGAGGCCATATAACTATCAAGAATATCAACCATATCGTAAACATCCACCAAATCAACACAAGTTTGTACACACATGCTATGAGACTTATTTTTTCCCAAATAGTCATAACCTGCAGTGAACAATCTATGTTCATATACCGTACCGGTGTGGTACCTGATCCAACATAAATATAAATGTACCGGCGTGTACCCGATCTAACATAAACATATCTATACCGATGTGGTACCCGATCCAGCATAAATATAAACGTATCTGTGTGGTACTCAATCCAACATAAATATAAATATACCGGTGTGGTACCCGATCTAACATAAATATATCCGTACCGGTGTGGTACCCGATCCAACATAAATATAAACGTACCGGCGTGGTACCCGATCCAACATAAATATAAATATATCGGTGTGGTACCCAATCCAACATAAATATAAAAAGAAGTATTATCAATATCAATTTACACAACCTCACAGCATACAACACAATGTACCAAATTTACAAGTACACTTAAAGTCATAAGACAATTCCATCAAGTAAATTTTCAATAAACATTTATACACGAATCAACAATTCAAACATCAACAATTTCAAGCATGTCCGTATATCAATCTACAAGTATCCAATTTAGGAACATATGCACAATTAAGTCGAGTCTAAACTCCAATTAAATCATAACCTACCTCAACCGAAGAATTCAAACGCAAGCTAATTTGCCAAGGTCTTTCCCTTCCGTAAAGCTTTTAAAAGGTCCAAATCTGTTCAAACATATAATTCGTATAAAATTACGAATCTAATAACCCCAATTTATATATTCTTACTCTAAAAATTCTAAACCTAAATCTCAATCTCTTTAATATATGAAGTAAATTACGAAAAGAAAAGAGAAGAGAAAAACAATTATCAAATAATAAGGAAAACATAATCGTTGTACGGACCCCTACAACATATGCAATAATTGGACTTATCCACATTCCAATGCCATAAATGGCTTATTGCCCGTAATTGGCCAATTCCATTGGCCATTATCACTTTCCCATTATTAAGCAATAGGTTCTTTTATTACCTGATTCCAATTAACAACTGCTTAACACCACTAGCACTACTTAACACCATATTCACTACTGCAATTACCTCCTCACGCCTACAAAATAACACTATTAATAATTTATCAAGCGGCTAACCTGATGAATATCGAGAATTCCTTCAACCATTCATATGAATCTTGTAACTTCTGCGTTCAACCACTGCTTTTGTTGTACCCTTTTTAGGGTATTATATTATTGTTATATAGGGTAAATCCTTTTTACTTAATTCAATTCTTATATTAATCACATAAGTAAATAAATTGTTATTTTGACCCATTAATATTTACTAATTAACAAATTATTTAAAATATTCAAAACTTTCAAACACTTCAAACATTGAGACTATTTATTCTGTGAGTCATAATTCACGTACACCAACTACATAGAGCACTAAAATAGAGAAGATGTGAAAAATTCACAAACGTCCGGGAGGGACGTTACAGCCACCAGATTCTAAGAGGCCATGGAAAGCACCAAACGAAGATAAATATTAGAGGTCAAGGGTGATTTGCAATAGATATCATAGAGAGGGTCACAATCGGACAACATGCCACAAACATCCACCATGTGGTGTTTAGACAAAACACATTTTAGTTCTTAAAGTTGTTAACTAAATGAATGATATGTTTTTGGATAATATTTTTTAAATAACATTTGATGCTTATTATTTAGAAGTTTTCAAAGTTTAAATTCATTCATATATAGTTTTCAATATATTTTTGCCCATCATGTGAATAATATGTTTCAATAGATTTGTGTAGAAATATAGCAAGGAGCAATTCATGAATATGAACACAACCATGAGTGCCTCCCTCGTGGATATAACATTACATTCTTTAAGCTTGATATGTGTATCTATATTAAATAACATATTCAGCTCTTGTTGGTAAACTATTTGTGTTTTAAGCAAAAAATAATCTATTTATTATGTTATATGATGAAAATATTTTATAAGCTAAACAATGTCTCAAGATACAATAAAAATAGAACCACCAAACAACAAAACCAGCTGCGTTCAGAGACATAACTTGCCAACTTGATACCCATGCAAATCCTAAAAATAAAGGTAAAGATTAGAGTGTTGTTTACTTTCTTCCCCGTAGCCCACTCATTACTGATAATACAGCTTGCTCCCAAGCAATAAGATTTAGGTCTGGTGATAATTTTCCTTCAAATTTTAGGTTTTATAACAATTAACAGCACCCTAGCAATAAAATGGGGAAACTAGAAATTTTGATTTAAGAATGTTCAAAAATTTAATATATATTTCTAAAATTAGTTTTAATTTTGACCTATATACACAATGTAATTTCTATATGCACAATATAATTTTTTGACAAAGCGTGTGTATAGCTACACCATTCCCAGCAAATCACTTACCAACATTGTTTAAATGCTATAAAAGAGGAAAATGATATTAAATAGAACAACGAAATGAAGAAAAAAAACACTATTTTCAACCCAATCCGTCATTTTTTCATCAACTTGTAACTGGAAAAAAAGAAAGCAAAAACATAAATCTAGACAACAACAAATGAAGCTCCACAACTAGTAAACCCATTGTAAAAACATAAGAATAACTCTTCCTTGCTAAGAGAAAATACCCAACCTTAAAAATTTTAGAAATTTGTAACAAATATATGCAATAAAGCCTAAAATCTCTGAAATATCTCACAGAAACAACAATCCGTACTACTACTACTACTAAATGAAAATCACAAGGACAAAAACAAAAATAAAACAACTGAATAGTAGTAAATACTACTACAAAGAAAATAATCAGCCAAATAGAAATAAGATTAAAAAGTGTCATATCAAAACAAGTTCAAGGGGATGATCGAAATCACTACAAAACCATCATCACATCAACATATTAAACATAAAATAACAAGTCTAAAATCATATCAATTTAATCCAAAGAAACAATCAATAACCAAAATAGTTTAATTTTCAATTTTAAATCTTCTTATAATTTTGTTTTGCACGATAAAGAATCTGAACATTTGAAACTGCATCTTTGCAAATCTTTGGTCCACCAAATCTGCTAGTGACATTTTCAGTGACCTCATTATCACTTATGGCACCATCATTTTATTTTCTTCTAGCATAACTCATAAGAGAGCGGCATATCTTAACAGATGTTGTAACTTATAATATTAAAATATTAAAAAATGAGATCAACTAATAAAGGATGAGAAGCGTGTAAAGGAAGAAGAAAGAAAATGGTGTAAAACTTGAAGAAAGTAAAAGACTTTACACTTGCTAAAAAGAAAGATTGGAGCTTTGGGCTGTAGGTGATAAAAGAGTTTTAAAATAAGGTGTAGGTGACACAAATCTTAATTATTGAGTGGAGGTGACAATTAATTTATTATGGATTAAGAAATTTGGAAAGTTTGCAAATAACCCACAAGTTTTTTTAATTTATACTTTAATCCAAATGTTAGTTAATATAACAGAAAAGGGGGGAAAAGGATGTTTTTCTCTCTCTTCTCATCGATTGTTATTTTCTCTCTCTTCATGGTTATTGTTGTTCATTGTTGCTTCTGTTTTATTCATCATTTTCTGCTTCATTATTATCATCTTCATCTTCTTCTTGTCGACCATTGGTGTTGTTGTTATTACCGCTACTGCTGCTACATCACTTTCCACTTTGGCATTATTTCATAGGTGACTTTGGTAAGTAAAATTATGATTTTTATTTGAACTTGTCATCTGGGTACACAGTTACTATTGTTTTTCCAACAATGGAAAAATTATGATTTTTATTTGAACTTGTCATCTGGGTACACAGTTACTATAGTTTTTCCAACAATGGATAGAACCCGATGATAATCTAACATAAGTGCCCACAATTTAAATAGATCACTCATCTGATGCATCAGATGATGAATCTGTTGTAACAGAAGATTTATCTATTGCAACAGATTAGTTATCTGTTGCATCAGACTGATTATCTATTACATCAGACTAATTATCTGTTGTATCAGACTAATTATATATTTCATCAGACTGCTTATCTGTTGCAATAGATGATTAATCTATTTAGAACAACACAAATCAAACCCTGCCACAAACCCAACAGATAACCAATGTGTTTCAACTCTTGTTATTGCTACTGGATTCAAAATTATTCCTTATGTCCAATCGTTGACATGTTTGTTGAGAAGATAATAGACAGAATAAAAATTAAATATTCCCTCCATCTCAAATAACCCATCCTTATCTGTTGCGAAAGATGATTAATCTATTTAGAACAACGCAAATCAGCCCCTGCCATAAACCCAACAGATAACCAATATGTTTCAACTCTTGCTATTGCTACTGGATTCAAAATTATTTCTTACGTCCAATTGTCGACATGTTTGTTGAGAATATAATAGACAGAACGAAAATTAAATACTCTCTCCGACTCAAATTATCCATCCCAAATTTTCTAATTTGATTTCTCATTTTACTTGTCTTTTTTCATTAATCAACAAGAGATAAAAAAAAATTCATGTTTTACCCTTTGCATCAATCACTTTTTCTTTAAATTAAGATGTAAACATCATTTAATAGGGATATTATGGTAAACTAGGATGTTATTAATTATTTTCTTAATCAATGTGTCATCTCAATTTGGGATGGGTTAATTTGAGACGGAGGGAGAATTAAAATATCAAAGTCGTGCAATAGACTAGTTATCTGTTGAAACAGACTAGTTATCTGTTGAAACAGATTGCGTATCTGTTGCAACATATGAGTAATCTATTTAGAATAACACAAATCAGCCCCTGCCACTAACCCAACAGATAAATCTTAAATCTTGTTATTGCTACTGGATTCAAAATCATTCCTTATCTCTAATCGTCGACATGTTTGTTGAGAAGATAATAGACAGAATGAAAATTAAATATGAATTAAAACGTCAAAGTTGATCAAACATAATCTTTTTATTAATCCAAAACAAATAAAAATACATATACATAGATTAAAAAGAAAGAAACAAAATAATCTAATTATTATTATTATTTTTGTCATTATTATTATTATCGCCAGCCGGCCAATCTTTGACCGGCAGAAGCAGTGCCCTCTCCATCCTACGGATCTCTCGCAACATCCTTACTCTGACAGTGGTCAACTCCCATTGTATATCATGAACCTACCTCTGCGATTCCCGTACAACGTCTCATAAAATAGCGACATCCTACACTGGGTTAGCCATATCTAAAACACACATAAATTGACAAAAAATGCAAAAACAAAAGTAAAGAAAAGAATTCAAAAGTAAAGTAATACAACGTATATTTACACAAAAATCAAGAAAAAAAACTTGCCAGAGATGGAAAAGTTATCAAGTCCTTAAAGAGAAAGTAGTTGAAGGTGTAATATGATAGACAAGAACAACAAATAAATAGATATGTGTAGTAGAATGAAAGAGTAAAGAGGGATCTATTTATAGAGGATTGAATTTGAATGAGTTAGGTAAAAAGGTGCAACTGTTCACCTTCATTTATTAATACTGGTGCCATTTTTATTGAGTTATGGCAACAGATTATATATCTGTTGCATCAGATAACCCATCTGTGATACCAGATATACAATTTATTGTAAAAAATCTACAATCTGTTGCATCAGACAATATATCTGTTGCAACATATATCTTTTTAATAATCATCATATCTTTATCTTTAATCTAAATTTGGTGAATTTTTTATTATAGAAATTAAAAAAAAAACATATTCAAAAACAAAAAAGCGCGATTGTTCACCTCCATTTATTAATACTGGTGACTTTTTGATTATTATGAAAAATTATGACTTAATTAGTTATTTTCAATAACCATTTTTATTAAGTTATGGAAACAGATTATATATCTGTTGCATCAGATAACTCATCTGTGACAACAAATATACCATTTATTGCAATAAATCTATAATTTGTTGCATCAAATAATATATCTGTTGCAACATATATCTTTTTAATTATCATCATATATTTATCTTTAATCCAAATTTGTTGACTTTTTTATTTTATAAATTAAAAAATTGATTCAAAAATAAAAAGCGCGAATGTTCACCTCCATTTATTAATTACATTCAAACTAGTGGCTTTTTTTTATTACTGTGGAAAGTTATGACTTGATAAGTTCTTTACAGTAACCATTTTTATTAAGCTGTGGCAACATATTATATATCTATTGCATCAGATAACCTATCTGTGACAACAGATTATCATTTATTACGACAAATCGACAATCTGTTGCATAAAATAATATATTTGTTGCACATATAAGCTATCTTTTTTAATAACTAACATATCTTTCTAATCCAAATTTGATGAATTTTTTATTATATAAATTAAAAAATAGATTTAAAAACAAATATGTCGAAGAGTCACGATCAATTATTAAAATTAAATAACTATTTTGTTACAGTTATAAATGGTGTTTATCATTTATTTCCTTATTATTTATTTACGAACTGTTTTTCATATTAAATAATCAAAAAGTCATGTCTTTTCACCCTCTCAATAACAAGAACCCTTTTTTATCAATAACTGTCTATTGCAATATATGATCAATCTGTCGCATCAGATTAATCTCCGTCGACATATTGAGAAAAAGGAATAAACAAAATGATAATTAAATATTAAATACGAATTAAAAATTCAAAGTGGACCAGCATTTCCAAACATAGATTTCTGAATCCATTGGGTAGATCCGATATACAAAAGGAGAAAAATACATACATACATACGCTAAAAGAAAAAAACATAACCTAATTATTATTACTACTATTAGTATTATCATTACTATTATTATTATTATTATTATCATTATTATTATTATTATTATTATTATTATTACTACTACTGTTATTATTATCAACCGAACAATTTTCATCCGGCAGCAGCAGGGTCCTTCTTAGCCTTGCTCCGAAGTCGGCCAAATCTCTTTGAGGTTCATCAAACTGCCTTTGAAGTTCCCGCAAGGACTCGATATGAATCTTCTTGTACGAATATGGATCAGCCATATTTGTATTGTAGGTGTAGTAGAATGAACGAGCGAGAGTGAGTAAGGAGGCCAGAGGGACCTATTTATAAATGATTGAATTGGAAGGGGTTAGTCAAACAAAAAGCCATGACTGTTCATATCCCTTAATTAAATAAAACTGGTGACTTTTTGAATATGTAAATTTAAAAAAATGGATCTAAATACAACATTTTATCTTTTATTGTATTTCGAAAAAAAGAAAATTGCTTTAAAATAAATCTAACAGATGGGTAATCTGTTGCAAAATATATTCCATCTGTCAGATAACTTACAACATATTGACAATCTGTTGAAATAGATGGATAAATCTATTTTTTTCAACAGATATGCCATATGTTACAACAGATTGATCATCTGTCATGACAAATGTCTGCAATTATTTCAGAATTTAAATAGATGTGGCATCTGTTATAACTTGCTGGTCATTTGTTTATTCAATTTAAGCCATAGATGGGCTAGGAAGAATAAGGTGTGTGCAGATGGATGGATTCATTGTCATGTATGGGAGTTAAGTATTACTAATAAGGTTATCGAGACAACACACACAAAGTACATTATTTTTGTAAATGCAGTTTTTAACCAATTAGGCACTGATCATTCAAACAAGATCCTGCATTGTACAGTTAAATTTGACGGGTTTGAATTGATAAGGCTGAGGGCTCCATAAAGATGGTGCAGATACCCTGTTAGGAATTACGAACGGTTGTTACTTATATTTATACGTGTCAAGTTTTGAGAAGAGGTCAATATTTGGTGTCATTGCAGAGATCCAATAGCGATTGGACTTAACTTTAAGTGTGCATTGGACTTTCATAAGTCCTTCAAGCCTCACACTGCATCAAAAAAGAATGGAAAACCAATAGAAATTTCCCTGGCCTAAATTTATATGGAAGGGTTGATCGAGAATATAAGTATACTCCAGAAGGAACCAAAGAAGAATGCCTGGGAGGGAAAGGGGAGTTGATGAAAGACTATATTATCTGAGAGCTAATTGAAAAAGAAACATAGGGTAGAAAGTAACTTCTAGCGAATCTAGCCGATGAAATTATCTTAAAACATGAGAAATTTGAATCAAGTGCAAATATGAAAGTGTATCTGGTTTTGTTGTCTCTATAAAAGAAAAATAATACAGATGGACACTTTGCTAAGAAGCTGTGACTAGGTATCATGGTCGGGATTATCACCTAGATAGAAAATAGCATAAGACCAAGAAAGCATCCTTACGGGCATTGAAGGTTAAAATGATGTACATTAAGTCTAGAAAACTTGCGCCAATAGAAACTGCAGTTAAATCAAGGAATCTAAGAGAAGGCAATAATTTATGAATTTTAAATTACATATCGTGCCTTCTTGTTTGTGGTTTCGATTAGGTCCACTGCTGTTGATTTGATCGGAACCACAAACAAGAGTGAAAGGCAAATTGAGTATCATTACTTTCGTAGAAATATGGATTAATTGATTGTGTTTTCTTGCCTTAGCATGCTTTCAATATTTCTTGGAGAAGATCAAAGGCTTGTTGTATGATGTTTCGGCTTTTGACAAAACATTTTGCATCATTTTCTCAGGAAAATTGTGTGTTTTCAAGCAACTAAAGTTGTATTTAATAGTGAATTTGAGTGATTTTCGGTTAAGGAGTTAGTTGAAGGAGAAAACTCAGGAAAATAGCAGAAAAGAGTCACTGACGATCAAAATGGCAAACCGTCAATCAAGCGACGGACCACCAAGGACACCATCAAAGCTAAACAGAAGGTTCCAAGTGGAAGATCTATGCGACGGTCCAAGTGGCGGATCGTCAAGCTTGCGGTGGACCGCCAACCTGGCTATCAGGCTTAAAAAAATGTAGGATTTTGAAAGTCTTAGCGATGGACCATCAGACTATCGAAGATCCACCAAGTTAGCCACCAGGATTAAATAGAACCTGACATCTTGTGGCACTCAGCGACGGTCCATGTGACGGACTGTCAGACTTCTGAAGGTCCGCCAGTTGGACCATCAACTTGGACATAGCATTTTCTGAGTTTAAATTTTAAATCTTCTAAACCTGGGAGCATATAAATATCCAGTTAGGGTTTTATTGAGGGATATTCTAAATCTTGGATATTGTTATCTTAGTTTTTCATCTTTGAAACTCTCTGTAACATAGAAATTTGTGAATCAAGCTGAACTTGTGGATCTAATCATTCCATTGCTACTGAAGATTCAAGGACTAATTCTTGTAACTTTTGTAAGTGAATTATGAATTTATTTATGAATAATACAAGGATTCTTTCTCTTTCTTATATGGAGATGAGTGGCTAAGCTCTCATAACTAGGGTTATGGGAGCCTTGATGTGAACAGCTAATATGGGTTGTTATTCCAATTAAGTGTCTGTAGGTAATTGATATTGCATAAGCTCTTATTCACTTTAATGACTTTTCTTGGTTACAAAATTGAAAGGTGAGCCCAAGAACATCACTTGTTCGAATAGAAAAGTGCTTGTTGGGAAAAGAAAGGGTTTACATGTAATCTAGAGTCCTAAACCTTTATATTAATGGAAAATACCTTAGCAGGATTGACCTACATGACAAAATGGTTGAATAATCAATAAATTCTTTAAGTTAGAAAGAATTAAAGTATAAACGATCCATTAAGGTTGAGAAACTAATGGGTAAACAATAGAATTCAGCTACTCTTGCAATTGAAGTTATTGATTGGAACTCAAGAGTGATCTACAACCCTAGCTATTTAAGCATCTTGGTAACCATGACTCTAGTTTGTTTAATATAATTAAGACTTGCAGAAAGAATTATTAGTTAGAACAACTCTGTTACAATTATTTAGAGTACAATTCATAAACTAAATTCCCTTTTATTTAGGAACCCTTGATCAATAGTCTGATAACAATCACAATACTTAGTGACCACAATATTCCCTGTGTGATTCGACACCCAACCTAGTTGGGTTCTATATTTGATAGCGACATCTTACTCTCTCGTAAGAGAGGTGTAATTTGGGTATATCAAATTTTAGCATCGTTGCCGAGGAATACGGGTGTCAATTAAGTTTGTGTTTGTTAATTGACCTTTGGTCAAGTTTCCCAAATTTTACTTTTGTTTGTTGTTTTTGTTCTGTGCAGGGTAGTTATGGTGTATGCCAAGTACACAGAGATCGGATGCACTGTTATTACCAATATATCTAGAACTGCAGTTAATTGGTAGAATGGCAGACCCCCAATATACTGAAAGACTTGTCGCTATGGCTAGAGCTCAACTTAATTAGCAGAATGATGGCCAGTCAGTGTGTCATCCTAATCCTGACGATGATGATTTGAGGGATGATGATTTGTTAGATCCTGTTAACCCAAGGCGTGTAAAGAATATGGCTGAACTAGTAAATAAGAATATAAACAGGAATCGTCCCTTTAGGGCGAGGCAGGATCAACAACCGGTACAATTTGATCTAAATAATGACGAAGATAGAATGGATGGAGTAGGTGCAAATGAAGCTATTATTCCTCCACCTCTAGCACCCGAAGCTAAATTTAATATTACCAGTACGATGATTCAACTCCTTCATCTTAAGGGGTTATTTGGTGGTCTTCCAGGAGATGATCCAAATATGTATTTGGTGAACTTTATCACCATTTGCAAGTCTTTTAATAACCCAAGAGTGGGCCAGAATGCCATTTTCTTGCATTTGTTTCCTTTGTCTCTATCTGGAGAGGCAACACTGTGGCTCAATGGGATGACTCCCGACTCTATCACCAGCTGAAGGTAGCTGAAAGAGGCTTTCCTAGAAAGGTTCTTACCACCTTCCAGAAGGGTACAATTGAGAGATGAGATCAGTAACTTCTGGTAGCTTCCCACTGAAGCTCTTCATGAGACCTGGGAGAGGTTTAAAAAAAACTGATACAGTACCTAAATCATAATATGATGGATATTCATTTGATGAAGACTCTTTATAGGGCTCTAAACTCTATTACGAAGCCAATTGTGGATAATTCTGTGGGAGGGTCATTTGTTGATCTCACTTTTCTAGTGGCTTCGGAGATGATTTATCGGATGACCAAACAAAGTAGAGCTTGGAAGACCAGGGGTTCTATGGTAGCAAACCCTACTGTGTCTGGTGGTATGACTGCAGATCAACGCAATAAGGAGGAAGAACGTGACTAGGACATGGGACACTTGAAGACACAACTAGATTTGCTGACTAAGTATCTATTGTCTGGCAAAACAAAGAAGGTAAAAGCTGTTGCATATCAAGGTAGAGCTGACTCTAATTCAGAAGAAGAGACAAACTATCTAAATAATCAGGGGGTTTTTGAGACAATAGCCAAGGAAATCAAGGTCAGAACTATTACTTCAAGGCTAGATACAAAGATAGGGATCAAGGAAACTAAAAGAGCAAGAATGATAGGAGTGGACAATATGTACCTCTTAAAAGCAGAGATAATGCTGCAAATAGCTCTAGCAAGATGTCCATGGAGGACATGATGGTGAAATTATTAAAGGGAGATGAGGCTACCAACTCTGGGGTGACTATTATGAAGAGTAATTTACCTTTCATGAGTCAGTTGGTAAACTCACACTCTACTTCTATTAAACAGTTGGAGCAGAAAATGATCCAACTCTCAGAAATATTGAATCAAAGGAAAAATAGAACTTTTCCAAGCAATACAGCTCAAAATCCTCAAAATAATGGCTTTTGCATAGCAATTACCACACGGAGTGGTAAAGTATTACCAGGCCCTTCTATGAGAAAAGTTGTGAATAAAGAGGTGATTGAATAGGATGTAGAGCATGAAGAAAGTAATCCAGTAGATCTGAGAAACTGGATGGCATTGATATTCTTTCTACTCATCAGCAGGTTGATAAGTTAGAAAAGGGGAAGACAGGGAAGAGGAAGCAGTGGTGACTACTCTCCCAAAACCACCGCCTCCTTTTCCTCATAGATTGAAGAAGAAGGATAATGATATACAGTCTTGTAAATTCATGGCAATGCTAAAGCAGCTGACAGTGAATGTGCCTTTGGTGGAGGCACTTGAGTAGAAGCCAGGATATGCTAAATTTATGAAGGATCTTATGACGAAGAAGAGAGCATTAAGCTACAAACCGGTGGATAATCACCATCATTGTAGCACTATTTCTACAAAATCCTTGGTTTAAAAGAAGGCGGACCCAAGAGCATTTACTATCCCTTATTCAATTGGGTCTCTAGATTTTTCTAAGGTCTTATGTGATCTGGGAGCGAGCATCAATCTGATGCCGCTAGCTATTTATAAGAAGTTGGGTTTGGGAGATCCCACACCCACAATAATACGACTTGTGATGGCAGATAAGTCGATAAAATGACCTATTGGTATTTTGTATGATATGCTAGTGAAGGTGGCAAGTTTCATCTTTCCTGCAGATTTTGTTATTTTGGATTACGAGGTGGACTTCGAGGTGCCCATAATCTTGGGTCGACCTTTCCTCATAACCGCTTATTGATTTGCGAACTAACGAGCTCTTATTCAGGCTGTATGATAAAGTGGTTTGATTTGATATGTGCCAATCTATGAAGCAGCATAAAGATATAAGTGTGTTCTCTATTGGGGATGTTTGTTATGAGGATGAGCAGGAAGTACCAATAGAGGAGAAATTTACTGTTGAGCCCTTAGCTACAGTTCTAATGAATTTTGATAGTGAGGGTATTGAAAAGTATGAGAAGTCTGTTTATGCTTTGATGGGAATAGGATCATATTATTATCCTCCCAAGAATCTTGATCTAGATCTTAAAAATCACCCAACATCACCAGCTAAGTCATCTATTGAGGAGCCACCGGTGTTGGAGTTACAAGAATTGTCACGTCATCTCCGATATGTGTTTCTAGGCAGTGGAAACACTTTACTTGTCATCATTGCGGATGATTTAGGTGAGCAACAGGTAGAGGCACTTATTTCTATGCTTCAGAGGTACAAAAGGGTGATAAGATGGACTATCGCAAATATTATTGGCATCCCTCTAGGTATTTGCACTTATAAAATTCAATTGGAAGAGGACTGCACACCAATAATTGAGCATCAGCATTGTCTTAACCCGCCTATGCAAGAGGTAGTTAAGAAGGAAATCATCAAATGACTGGATACAGAAGTTGTATACCCCATTTTAGATAGCAAGTGGGTAAGCCCCATACAATGTGTACCAAGAAAGGGGGCATGAAAGTTGTAGTAAATGAGAAGAATGAGTTGATACCACTCAAAACTGTCACTGGGTGGAGAGTTTGCATGGATTACCAAAAAATCAACCCATGGACATTGAAGGACCACTTCCCAATGCCTTTCATAGATTAGATGCTTGATCAGTTGGTGGGAAGAGGTTGGTATTGTTTCTTGGATGGCTATTCTGGTTATAATCAGATTTCTATAGCCCCAGAGGATCAGTAGAAAATGACATTCACTTGCCTATATGGTATTTTTGCATTCAAGCGGATGTCGTTTGGACTGTCTAATGCACCAGCTACCTTTTAATGGTGCATGATGCCTATTTTCTCAGATATGGTTGAAGACACCTTGGAGGTGTTTATGATGATTTTTTTGGGGTAGGAGATTCATTTGAGCTGTGTTTAGTGAATCAAAGTAGGGCCTTATAGAGGTGTGAGGAGTTCAGTCTGGTACTTAATTGGGAGAAATGCTACTTTATGGTGAAGGAGGGCATTGTTCTAGGACACAAAATTTTTGCAAAAGGAATTGAGGTCGATCGAGCTAAAGTCAAGGTTATTGAGATGCTTCCACCTCCTATTTTAGTAAAGGGGGTGCGTAGTTTTCTTGGTCACGCAGGCTTTTGTCGGAGGTTTATAAAAGATTTCTCAAAAATTACAAATCCACTTTGTAAACTTTTGGAGAAGGAAGGTAAGTTCAACTTTGATAATGATTTCTTGAAGGCATTTGAATGCCTCAAAGGGAATCTAGTTGACCCACCTATTATTGTTGCACCGGATTGGTCAAAGTCATTTAAGATTATGTGTGATGCAAGTGGTGTTAAACTTGGAGTTGTACTTGGGCAGAAGAGGGATAAGCTATTTCATCCCATTTACTATGCAAGCAAATTACTGAATGGGCCCCAAAAGAACTAAATTGTCACTGAACAGGAACTTCTTACAGTAGTTTATGCTTTTGAGAAGTTCCGGGCTTATTTGCTAGGAACCAAGGTGGTGGTCCACACTGACCATACAACCTTGAGATATTTGATGGCAAAAAAGGATGCAAAGCTAAGTTTGATTAGATGGGTGCTGCTTCTTTAATAATTTGACTGGGAAGTCAAACATAGGAAGGGGTGCAAAAACCAAGTTGTAGACCATCAGTCTAGGTTGGAAGGGAAGCAAGCAGTTGAAGATAAATTTGAAATCAATGATGTATTTTCGAATGAGGAAATTTTGGTTGTTGTTATGGATAAAATACCTTGGTACACTGATTTTGCAAACTATGTGGTGAGCGAGGTGATTTCGGAAAATCTTAATTTTCATTAAAGAAAAAAAGTTTCTCCATGATATGACATATTACTTCTGGGACGAGCCATATTTGTTTTGATGTTGTACTGATAATATCATAAGGAGATGTGTTCCAGAAGTAGATATGTTGAGTATCTTGGAAGCATGTCATACTTCCCCGGTTGGAGGTCCCCATGCCGGTGACCGTACTACTAGAAAGATGCTACAACGCGGTTACTATTGGCTGACTTTGTTCGAAGATGCTTATGATTTTGTGAGAAGATGTGACCAATGTCAGAAGCAGGGGTCAATCTCCAAGCGCCATGAAATGCCTTTGACAAAAATGATAGAGGTAGAATTATTCGATGTCTGGGGCATCTACTTTATGGGGCCTTTTGTGAGCTCATATAGGATGAAATACATTCTAGTTGCTGTTGACTATGTCTCGAAATGGGTTAAAGTCGTTGCTTTGGCTGACAATGAAGGGAAAAGAGTTGTTGTGTTCCTTAAAAGGAATATATATATATATATATATATAGTGCTCCTTAAAAGGAATATTTTCTCATGATTTGGGGTGCCACGCACCATTATAAGCGACGGTGGATCTTACTTTTGAAATCGTGTGTTTCGGGCTGGCTTAGAAAAGTATGGTATTAAGCATCACAAGGTAGCAACTCCATACCACCCACAAACTAGTGGGCAAGTGGAGATTTCGAATAGAGAGATCAAAGCCATACTTGCTAAAACAGTGAATGCTAGCAGAAAGGATTTGTTTAAGAAGCTTGATGACACCTTATGGGTATACAAAACAACTTTCAAGGCACTAATTGGCATGTCACTGTACCAGTTGGTTTACGGCAAGGCATGTCATTTACCAATTGAATTGGAGCATAAGGTGCTTTAGGAACTTAGGAGGCTGAATTTGAACTAGAATGAGGTAGCGCAGTTGAGATTGGGGTAGCTGAATGAAATGGATAAGTTCCATCTCGGGGCATATGAAAGAGCTAATCTTTACAATGAGAAGATGAAGAAGTACCATGATCGGAGAATTGTAAAAAGAGATTTTTAGAAAGGTGATTGGGTGCTTCTCTTCAACTCCAGACTGAAGTTGTTCCCAGGTAAGCTTAAATCAAAATGGTCGGGTCCATTCCAAGTTAATCAAGTCTACTCATCTGGAGTATTTGAACTTCCAAACGAAGACAGAAGTGTCTTCAAAGTGAATAGGCAGTGACTGAAGGTGTATATCGGTCCAACGAACTTGATAAAATCCATAGCTAATATCTATCTTGATGACATCTGAGTAATTGAGATAACTGCATCGTGACACGATATTAAATCAGGCACTAGTGGGAGGAAACCCACCAAGTGTTGTTGTAATTGTAATCAAAGTTTATTTGTTATTTTTGTGCAATCTGATGTATTTGTGGAGTGTGCAGGACTGAAATTGCTGAAAAAGAAGAGTTTTTACAGTTGATAGGTGGTCGACGGGATAACAGATGGACCGTCAACTTACTGATGGGCTGCCACTGTTACCGTCAAAGCTAAGGTGAAAAATTGAACATTCTGGATAAGGCTTGACGGCTGAGTTGGCGCACCATCAACAAACTGACGGACTATCGAAAGAACTGTCAACTTAAAGCTAAGATTCTGAGTTTGTGGAATGGATTGACGGACCACTTAATAGACCATCGCATCATTGACGGACTGTCGGAGTAACCATCACAATAAATCAGAGTGGCCCAGCTTCTGGTAAGCTTCGACGGCCAACCTAGTGGACCATCGAGAGTCTGACAGACCGTCAGGTCAGCAGTCGCATTAACCCTAATTTTGGGTTAGGTCGGGTTAAGTCGAAAGCTTATTTAAAATGCCCATATTTGACCCACATGCTTTTAAAGAGATAAAATAGGTGGTTACATACGTTGTAACCTCTTCAAATTCTACAACTATATAACTCCCTCTGGATTCAAAGTATCTGAAGATAGTTACTCCCTCTAGGACTCCCAATCTTCTTTCTTCTCTCCTATTTAAACAATTCTCTTCCCCTCTTTTCTCCTCAGCACAACAAAAAAAGAAATCACAGGCTAAAGTATTATGTAGTTTTTTTGTTTGAAGTGCAAGCAACTAGAGTGAAATTTCTGCATCATCAAGGTATGATTTTAACCTGTTTTCTTTCTTCTCCAAAGTACGAAACATAATTGAAATAGTTGTGGTATATAAAATTTCATCTTGTTTCCTTCTGTGGTTTAAATTATTGATATTCCGAGTTCCAAACCTTGGTATACGTTGTTTGGGTGAAGTCTAAGTAACCCATGTGTTTAGAGTAGAAAAATGTGTGCATAAACATGAAATTATTGTTGTTACTATGCTGAAAATCAAATAAGGTATACCAACTATTCGACAAAATGCCAAAAGAAAGCCTAAAATTTAAAATAGGGACTGGCGGTCACCTTAGCGGACCATCAAATCTGTGACGGACCATTAGGTTGACCGTCGCAAATGTCCAAAGGAAGTTGATTACTGGATAATCCATGATGGACAACCTGGCGGGCCGTCAGTAAATCGACGGACCGTAAGTTCGACCGTCGCAAGGCCATGAAAGTCAGATCTTACTGGATAAGCCTGACGACCCAACAGAAGGATCGTCGCATCATCGACGGCCCATCAGTTTGACCGTCAAGCCAATTTTTGTTACTGTTTTTGCATATTTTTGTTTTGTAACTGACTCTTTACTCTTTTTTCAGGCATCATGGCATGAAAACTCCTATTGACTAGAGGCAGTGGTCGGGAAAGAGGTCGAGGTGAACCTTCTAGGAGTGAGGAGACACCAACCTTCAACACTCATCAAAGGGACCGAACACTTCCTACACTCTCACAGTCTGAAGAGGAGGGTGACAACAGCACCAGTAGTACCAGCTCGATCCCTGACGAGGTAAGGGTAGTCACATCTCACCCCAACCCAGTTGAGGCCAAAACTAAGGCTACCAATATAGAGGCACAAACTGAAGCAGACGATGTGGAGATTGAGACTAAGGATGCCAACTTGATTAGACATAAGGATCCTCAAATCAAAGAGGCCATGATGGAGCAAGGAAAAAATTTTATGATGGGTTGGCACTAACAGCGAGTAGGCAAATCAAAAGGCCATTTACTGAGGAGTATCAGATTGTAATGAGGGAGTTGCATGAATATCCTTAGTTAAAGCATCATTTTAATGAGTATGAATTGATATGGATGAGCAATAATCCTAGATCATCTCAGCCAAATCTGGTAAGGGAATTCGTTACTAACTATTTGGTATTGACAAAAAAAATATTCCAAAGGGCTCAAAGATTTCTGATATGTCGAACAGGGAGTCAGTGCCAGTCTAAGGAGTTACCATTGACATTTTAACCTGAACCATCAATAGGATGTTGTTTGGACCAGACTATGAAGCCTCACCTGCTATTCCAAAACTCGAGTATCGACTGCGTAATGCGTCTACCTAAAGATCCTGGTTGGATGGAGTATTGACTGATGAGGGTAATCCATTCTAGGCAACAAACCCACGTGAGCGCATAGCAAAGTCTTCCCTCAGCTTCAGAGCTAAATTTTGGTGGGTTGTGGTTCAATTGAGACTTATGCCAACTGGAGGTGATGCTAATCTGGATATTCACTGGGCTGTACTTATTGCTAGTTTGCTTTTAGAATTGAAGATTGATTTCAATTAGATCATTGTCAATGAGATATTTGTGAAAGCACATAAGGTAGCCAGCGCTCTACTATTTCCTTGCTTAATCACGAAATTATACAAGTAGGCAGGTGTGCCTCTGATTTATGGGGTGGATAATGAGCTTCGTGTGACATACAGACAGGACATTGAGAAGTCCAAACTCAGTCAGCACTAGCCCCAGATACTTCAAAGATTCCAACAAGTATGTCGTTGTCGATTACCACTTACGTACCACCTAATTATGCGCCATCAAGTATGTCTACAGGGTCAGAATCTGCACCACCAATGGGTGGGGAAGAATTTGTAGAATATAGGTTGACGTAGGAAAACTTTGCTAAGTCTATAAAATTGTAAAAGAAATTCAAGAAGCAGCTTGACACTTGGGCTACAGAATTCAAGCCTTGTGTTGACAGAATTATAGCTGAGGCAATCCATCTATTCCAAGACATTCAGATGAGGATGGATTATATGGAGAGAATCAACAAAAGACTGGATTCACTATCCATTCCAGATTTGGCAAAGCTCATGGCAGAGTTTAAGAAAGCACAAGCTGAATCAAAGAGTTGAAGAGCAGGTAGCCATAGTAGCCCACTTTTCATCTAGACCTGGTAATGAGTGATAACGATGAGGAAATTATTGACCTGATGAGAAGACCAGTGAAAGACAAGGGAAAGCACCAGGTAGATGAACGTGCCAATGAAAATCTAAAAAGAAAAGAAGGAGAGAGGCTATGATGCTGGAGGAGTGAGAGCATCATGATATGAAGAAAGACAAGAAAAGGTCGAGAAAATATGAAGAGGTAAAAAGAAGAGAGTAGAAGATAAAGCGGCTGGATGTCTACCAGTTCCGCCCCAGTTAAGGGGCCGACGTCAGACCCAGTCAGGGATGTGGTACCTCCAATTCTGGAGGGCAAGTTTATGAGCACTCCTACCACCATGGGGGTCAATTTTGTAGTAGGTGAGGACACAGGTTTCTCACCACACTTCATAGAAGCCTTAGATGAATAAGAGGCAATACGAGTATACCCACTCCTTTGTACTTTTATTTGATGCTTTGAGGACAATGCATATATTATTCTGTAGGGGGTGGTGTACTTGTACCATAGGGGGTTTTATTGCCTATATTATTTTCCTCCCATGTGCTATTTAGGAGAATCAGCATGTTTAGGATTATGTTTAAGTTTGCATTTTTTTTCTTTTCTAGGATTAACTTTAAGTTTGCATTTTTTTCTTTTCTAGGATTAACTTCAGGTTTGTATCTTTCCTTTCTAAGTTCTGTTCTGTTGTTAATATTGGTCCATTAAATAAAAGTGTCATTTGTGTTAGCACCTTGTTGTGAATATGGATGATGAATGATGTTGGCATCAAGCTATGACTATGTCTGTATGACTGTTTACTTTTGTATTCTAATATATGTGATCAACTATTAGTGAATCTGTAGTTGGTAGTAACTTGTAACATATGCATAACATGTGATGTAAATCTTAAGAACAGTAGAATGAGTTTGACTCAGTTGCCTGTGTGTGCGAGTATTTATATTAGTTCTTACATAGTGTAGTACCTAGAACTTGCCCAGTTCAATTGATGTTGTGTTGTAGTTGATGAAATAAGAAATGATAGCAGGCTGTCTTGTACTTTTAGTCCACTTAGCCAAAATAATTAACCCCACCAAAAAGAATTTTCCATTTTTGAATCCTTCTTTGAGCCTACGTTAATTTTGCTTCATCACCAATCACTCTAGTTAACTTTCGTTAAGTTGTTAACACCTAGCTCTGGCCCTGACACAATAGTGGGCATTATGAATCTAAACTTAGGCAAAACACCTAGGTTGAGGTGGCTATTGTCAAGTTGTTAGATATCTAAGGGAATGTTGGCTTAGAGCGTAGTCTAGAGCATCCGACCCTGATCTACTCAAGACACTGTGCACCTTGACTGATTGCACCAGCATAAGTTGAGGGTGTTTGATGCTTGTGTGTATATAAAAAAAAGAGGGGTTGCTATGGTTAATTGTAAATAAATAAGAAAAGAGTGATGAGCTAGTTCAGAAATGGCCTTGGTAGGTAGAACTCAAGGGAAAAAAGAGTTAAATCCTAGTGTTAAGTCACTTTTTCCCAAAAGTCCTTTCTCACCTAGCCCTGAAGCCTCATTACAAGCCTAAGAAAGATTTGTTTGGTCTTGGAGAATCAACTATAAGGGAGCGATGATAAGGGCAAACTTATGGGTATGTGTACTATGTTTGTAACTTCTTTGACGAGCGTGAAAGTTATGATTTGTATCCACAAAATATAATGAGTGGTGGATTTTCTTGACTGTGAGGGCAACCTGAGTTACACTCAATTTGACTGATCTCTGTAGATTCTTACATCCATGTTGTATATATGCACTGATTTTGAAATAATGTTGATTATGGATCCTAATATGTTGAACAATATAATTAGGATGAAAAGTGAGTGGTTGTGTGAAAACTGGTTCACTAAGTTGAATGTATGTCATTGTATTATTCATATTTGTAATTTGGTGCTGAGTTGCTTGAGGACAAGCAATTATCTTAAGTTGAGGGTGTTAATGTTCCGGCTTTTGATGAAATGTTTTGCATCTTTTTCTCAGGAAAATTGTGTGTTTTCAAGCAACTAAAGTGTTTTTTAATAGTGAATTTGAGTGATTTTAGGTTAAGGAGTTAGTTGAAGGAGAAAACTCAGGAAAATAGAAGAAAAGAGTAGCTGACGGTCAAAATGGTGGACCGTCAATCATGCAATGGACCGTCGGGTACACCGTCAGAGCTAAACAGAAGGTTCCAAGTGAAAGATCCATGCAACGATCCAAGTGGCAGACCGTCAAGCTTGTGGCAGACCGCCAACCTGGCCTTCAGGCTTAAACTGAATGCAGGATTTTGGAAGTCTTAGAGACGAACTATGCGATGGACCGTCGGACTATCGACGGTCCACCAAGTTAGCTATTAGGGTTAAATAGAACCTAATATCCTGGGCCACTCAACGACGGTCCATGTGACGGACCGTCAGACTTTTGATGGGCCGTTAGTTAGACCGTCAACTTGGACGTGGTATTTTCTGAGTTTAAATTTTAAATCTTATAAACATGGGAGCATATAAATACCCAGTTAGGGTTTTATTGAGGGATATTCTGAATCTTAGATATTGTTAGCTTAGTTTTCCATCTTTGAAACTCTCTATAATGTAGAAATTCATGAATCAAGCTGAACTTGTGGATCTAATCATTCCATTGCTATTAAAGATTCAAGAACTAATTCTTCTAACTTTTGTAAGTGAATTCTAAATTTATTTATGAATAATACAAGGATTCTTTCTCTTTCTTCTATGGAGATGAGTGGCTAAGCTCCCATAACTAGGGTTATGGAAGCCTTGATGCAAACAACTGATATGGGTTGTGATTCCAATTGAGTGTCTATAGGTAATTGATATTGCATAAACTCTTCTTCACTTTCATGATTTTTCTTGGTTACAAACTTGAAAGGTGAGCGTAAGAACATCACTTGTTCAAATAGAAAAGTGCTTGTTGAAAAAAAAAAAGGGTTTACATAGAATCTAGAGGCCTAAACCTTTATATTAATGGAAAATGCCTTAGTAGGATTGACCTAAATGAGAAAATGGTTGAATAATCAGTACATTCTTTAAGTTTAAAAGAATTAAAGGATAAACGATCCATTAAGGTTGAGAAACTAATGGGTAAACAATAGAATTTAGCTACTCTTGCAATTGAAGTTATTGATTGGAACTCAAGAGTGATTTAAAACCCTAACTGTTTAAGTATCTTGGTAACCATGACTCTAGTTTGTTTAATACCATTGAATTATGAATTGCAGAAATAATTATTAGTTGGAACAACTCTGTTACAATTACTTAGAATACAATTCATAAACTAAAACCCCTTTGATCAACGGTCTGATACAATCATAATACTTAGTGAACACAGTATTCCCTGTGGTATTTGACACCTAACCTAGTTGGGTTCTATATTTGACAACGATCATTTACTCTCTCGTAAGAGAGGTGTAATTTGGGTGTATCACTGTAGTATGTGAATCCCGATAATTTTTAAGCTTGCCTTCAACTTGCCGATTTCTTTGAAGTTGATATGGAGTTCCTGGTCTCTTGTGAGCTCGACTAAGAACACTACCTTCAAAGCTGTGACATTGAAGAAAGCCTTCATAATACTTTCTTTAGAATCCTTAAAGGATACATGGAGGGTCGTTGAGTTTGTTTTAGGTCAAAAAATGTTGATGCACTCTCAAGATGTGGTCTCAACCATTGAACAACTCACTTTTATCGAGCGTTGCTCAATGCAGCTTGCTCAAGCAACCTTCAAAGGATTTGATAAATTAATAAGCAAGGAGTTACGTAACATTTGATCCAAACAAACTCTACAAAGACTATGAAACGTTATGTAACTCTAGGCTTATTAACCTATCAAAAAACATAACTCGAGTTAGTGGACAAATCAAACGAGCTTAATCTCTCAGCCTTTCTATTAATCGCTCTTCTTTTATATAGATGACAAGATATCTGCCATGCAAAAGTCTACACCGTCTCCACAAATGCTTGTCAGGGCGCAAGTCTTTAGAAGGCATCAACAGTAATCTCTCAATATCAAGTGATATTGAGAGATTCCTAGTCATGCCTTTTCAACACGTTCGCTATGATAAGAATTTCTGCTGATGACAAGATATCCGCCATGCAAAAGTCTACACCATAAGCAAAAGTCTTCAGAAGGCATTATTTCTAATCTCTCAATATCAAGGAAGTTTTGTACAAAAGTCTTCAGAAGACATTCGAAAATAAGAAAGTTTTCAGCAATGACTACGCATAATTACGGCATCAACAACCTCACTAGATTCACTCCTCGTACAAAAAAAAAGGCAGAAATATTTTTATTTTTATTCACATTTTATTTGCTTAACAACCAAACAAAGATGAACTAAATCTAGCATTCAAGATGAACTAATAGTTCCACAAATAAATCGCTAGACTGTGCTAGATATTCATAGACCATAACTAGCACATATTTTGAGAAGGATTAATTAATTAATAGAATAATAAATAATTAAATTTTATGCCATCGAATGATCCTAAACAAGTCATGTGATCATATGAGAGTCCACATAAATTGAAAGTGGTGAAACAACATGTGAGGTGATGAGCTGTGGTTAAACAAATGAATTATCCACAATATACTTGTGCTTTGGGTAAACATTGCCCCAAGTATGTTTGTTGTTCAAGCACTACCAATTCCAATTGCGGACAAGGATTGTGGGTGCTTAAAAAATTAAAAAGCTGAAAGACTGTCTATCTATTCGGTTAAGCATCTACAAAAATCCTGAGAAGGCATCGATTATAAATAAGGTCTATGAAACAAGACCAGCAGAAAAAAAATAAAAATGTCAGATTTTACAATGGTAAAAAAGTACACGTCAAATCAACACCCAACGGTAATATCTCACTTTTTTATTCTATAAAAGGAAGGCTATTTTTGTGTTAAAACTCTCATGTTTTCTGGATTTAATTTTTGTTAACAACTACCATGTCCAAGCATCCCAAAAATCAAATGCAAAAGTGTCCTCCGTATGTCATTGTGCCAATCCAGCTATTTTTAGGACGTCACACATTGATTTGAGTCCAGGCCAAAAATTCTTTAACTATGCGGTAGAAAAGGATAATGCAGGATGATCTTTTTTTAAGTGGCTTGACGAAGACTCACTGACGAGCAGCCCATCTACATCAAATTTTTTAGGCGCTTCCAAGTTTTATATACTCCAAAGGCTTCAAGAATCTGAAGAAAATAGAGATCTACTCATGACATTGCTAAAAGAAGCCAAAGAGCAAAGAGATTACTTGAAAGGATTGCTAAAAGAAGTCGAAAAAGAGAAGGATCAAGTAAAGCAAAGGCTAATTTTGGCTGAGGAAAAAGAGAAAGTCCTTAATAATTTATTGTATGGTTTGTTATTGTTGTTGGTTTTCTGGAAAGGTGTAATAGGGATATTGAAAACTGAATAAATAGACGTAAGGTTTCTTAAATCAATCCTGGGTGTAATCTATAATTAATAAAGAATTATGTCTACATCTTTTATCATCGACCTCTATAAACCATGATAGTTTCGGTAAGTAAATATATGATTTACTCAATCAATAGTATGTTAAGTCTATAAAATATAGAGAACATCTTCAATTATGTTTCCAATCAACCACTATAAATTAGGACAACAGCTGAACTGGTACTGTAATGCAACCAGCTGTTTAATCTAAAGAGACAATGGAAAAACTGAACATTATTTCATCAGTAAAGAACAAATCACTAAAAAAATAAATCATTAAGAAAGTTGTTTGTTCCAAATCCACAAAACTACTTGTTTTCTTGATTGAGTTCCGCAACAATGCCCATCACATCCACTTCTTTTTCTTCCTGTTTCTTCTCCTCTTCTTCAACTTCTTTCTTCTCATTTTCCTTCTCTTCTTCTTCTGTTGATTTCTTCTCTGCTTCAATGTTTTCAACCTCCTGTTCGACCACTGATTCTTCTTCAACTACCTTCTCATTTTTATCTTTTTCTTCTTCTGATTTCTTTTCACCATCTTCTTTTGTTTTCTCTTCACTTTCTTCTTCAGCTGTCATCCCGTCATCTATTTCATTTTATTCTTCTTCTTCTTTGTCTGTTGCATTCTCCTCTTTTGTTTTTTCTTCTTTCCTCTCTTCTTTACCTTTTTCATATGCTGCTTCTATGTCCGTCACTGCGACTGCAAGTTCTTCGAGGTTTACTTGATACCGGCAAAGAAGGGGTTGTTGAGGTGCATTGTATTGTTTTGAAAGGATTACTAAACATATGCAGCCAAATTAAATTGGAAGAGTAAAAAATAAATTAATTTACCTTCTTCTTGTTGCTTCATCTTGTTCTTCTCGATTCTACGCAGCCTCTCATCTCTAACAAAAGAAGCAATATCCAGTAGACTTTTCTCGAGTAAGGCAACACGCTTGCGTAGGTCATCATCATTAGAAGAGTTTGGTAAGGTTTTGAGTCCACTTGAACCAGCATGATCACAAACGCGTGGTGGACATAATGGTGGCCACACAAATCTTCGTCTTCGTCCGCGACCTCTACTGATAAAGTTAGGGTATTCACGCCTTTTAGCTGCGCCTTCAATGCATCGATGGATGTATCCTTAACTTTGTCCATGTATAGCTTAAAATTTTTCATGTATCTCTGCTCTATTTCACGAACAGTAGGGGTAAGGTATGGGTAAAAAAAAATTACAAGACATTCACTAATATCATAATAAGTATACTTTTACCTTTGTGTTGTTTCCTTTGTACTTAAATGGGTCGCCTTCCATTATGTTATTGCACTTAGACGTGTGCCATCGAAGAAGATAAGGAATGGGCAGGGGAAAATCCAACAACTTGCTGGCGTACCTTCCCAGATGAGGAAAAGCCTCATATATCCAAACCTGCAATCAGTAGAAGCACAAGTAAGTCTACAGTGTCTATGTATTACTCAATAAATATGTAGGAGTATATAATAAATCAATAGGCTGGTTGATTATAAGTACCAAAAATGCCCAGGGAAAGCCAAATAACGCGTACGATGCATTATTCCTCTTGACAAAAGCTTTTTTCTGCTTGGTCAGATCAGTTTTCTTTTTCAGATAGCTCATGGTCAGCTCAAAGGACTCTTTTCCCCATGGATACCCCCTGAAGAATTCTAAATCAGCCACCATCTTGATGTGGTCCAAATCCATCTTCTTTGATGGTTTCTTTGCCAACAGCATCGCGTGCACAAACCAAACCAAAGCACACTTCAACTTTTGTTGATTATTCAGCCTATTACCTTTCATCAGGCTAATCAACTTTCCAGCAGTAATGCTCTTGTTCTTCGTCACCTTAAAATGAAAGCTTTCTCCATTTTGGAGGACTTTGTTCATTTTTTATTCACGAGGATATGCTGAATAATTCAGCCCCGGAATCAAAGCAAATTCCTTTAAGCCGAAATAAGTTGGCTTACCGTTCACGTAAAACCAAATTTCATGCAGTTTTTTTTGACTTTTTATACATCGCAGCAACATATAATGAACCATATGTCCATTAAACTTAAAATGTTCCGAAATATGCCTCAAGTGTCCGAAACATGTTTTCTTAAAATCACAATACAACTTCTGTTCAACAAGAACCCGTCTAAACTCTCGATACACAGCCATTCTTGCTCTCACAAAAATCTTTGCAGGAAAAGAGTCAAGATTATCTATCCAGATTGTTAGACCATACGACTCAACGGAGACATCTTTTGCACAAATTCTTAAGAATAGGAGATCCTCCTTCCTGTCTCCGCTATCTCTCCTATCCTCACCGTCCCCGTTATCACTTTCATTTTCTTCTTTGCTTTCCCCCTCGCTTTTACCTTCGGTATCCTCAGCATCCTCACTCTCGTGTGCACTACTTTCATCATATTTGGAAATATCGGCAAGGATTCTTGATTCGGTTTCTGAGTTCGATTCATCGACTACGGGTTTTTTCCTCTTGGAAGTTTTCAAAACTTCTTTGGATTTTCTCTTCATGCTGGTAGAAGCAGTGGAAGCAGGCCTTTTAACCACTCTATGAACCCTTCTCACCATTTATGATCTACAACAAAAAACGAATCTGTAGTGGTCAATTTATCAACCACTGGTCTATTAAAAAAATGAACAAATGCAGCAAAAATAAATATGCAGTGGTCGATCTATCGACTACTGGTCTATTAAGAAAAATGAGAAAAACGCCTCACATCAAACATGCAATTCAAGTTTCAACATTGACAGTGCAATTCACAATAACAAGAACACCATTAAAATGGGTCCAATTCAGTACAAAAAATTCAAAATCAAACGCAATATAACTACAAAAATTGAAAAAATTTCTAATCATTATCCAAAGCAAAACCCGATTAAACAAGCGAAATCGACAATGTTAACTAAAAACACTCAAATTTTGACTGATTCAACGAAGAGCAGTACATTTTTGTCAAAATTGAAGAACCCCACACAAAGCGTAATCGAAAAAAATTACTAAAATGGATCTAGAACTGATTGGGGAAGAAAATTACACTTACCTGAGCAAGAGAAATTCAAAAATTTCACCTGAGGAAGCAAGAATGAACCAAATTGTTTTGTTCGAAAAAATAGGAAGAAGAACGGGAGAAGGAAGGTTTTGAGGAGAGAAAAATGTGTAGTTGAAAATATTAAATGATTTTAATGTAAATATTTTGAAATTGGAAAAATATAAAAGGGACCATGTGGTAGTTTTAAAAAGTTGTATTTTTTCCCCAAATTTTAAAAATGTTAAAAGAACTCATGACCCCACAAACTTGGCCCACTTTTTACCTTTTTCAAGACCTTATCCTAAAAAATAAATCAAAAAGAAATTTGGTGTCTATGAATCAAAATAAGTTTTGAAAGTGGGTAGGAATTAAAAAAAATTCTCGTCTTTTCGATCTGTTAACATGTAAAACAAACTCCGCAGTCTAGAGAAAAGGATCAACTAATAATGATAAGGCCACAATTTTATTTCAAATAGATCATTATAGCAACTATTAATGATGTACTCAGCAAATGACCACAGATCACTCACAAAGAAAATTGTCAACCAAATTTAAACTACAGTGACAGAACAAAAATAGTTTGAAGTGGAAAGTCTCGAGTTCTAAGCACCTGACAAAGCAAATTATGCCGCAAAAAGTTTTCAGATGGAATATCAAAATTTTGATACAACTTTATGCAAGAAAATTACAATGCTCAGCTCAACATAGTCCCCTTGAAGCATTTTTTTCGTTAGAAAACATCACACATCAATAATTTGAAACGTACAATAAAAGTAGAGAGAGCTACTACAAAAAGGTAGGATAAAAAATAAAATACGATTATATATTAAATAATAAGTAAACTCAAAGTGAGAAAACAATATAAGATAATGTCGTAATCACATCAAATCGGTCGTTACACAAAATGATACTTTTTGTCGTTATGGTCTTATGGATACAATAATATTTAAGTAACTATCGAATTCTCAAATTTCCTTGTATAATTTTCACGTCTCCACTTATCCACATCCATCTCCAGCAGCGTTGTGTTAAAATAACACGCTTATCGGCCTTCAAATATTTTTGACATATATAGATCGGACCAGGATGCCTCAATGAAGCAAACAATGAAACTTGCAACCAAAAATACACACCTGTTGATTAGAAAAAACACCATAACTCTTATCATAAAGCTTGGATTGATTGAATCGTATTGCATCATTACATACTGTTATACATCAACAATATGAAACCTACAATAAAATTAGGCTACGGAAGCTACTACAAAAAAGTAGGGTAAATAATGTAGATCTAAGTTTCAAAATCTTCCCAAACACAAAAAATGGAATTAACACTTTTTTTGTGAGTTTTTTGATTTTCTACACTTCTTCTACTGTTAGGAACAAGGATCTAACACTAGAAACATCAAGTCTAAAAAATTGAAAACCCCTAAAAACGTGAACAATTAATTTTTTTTTCTTTTTCACTTTTTTTTAATTTTCAAGATAACAATCCCAATATTGATTTTGTTGGAACAAAATCAAACCTTGATTTGATACCAAATGATAGAAGAATGACCTAAAGAGATAAAGACTAAGAGAAACAAGTTAACAAACAAATGTAATAAAGTAAGATAGATAGCTTAACATACGAGATTACAAGAAATAGGAACCAAATCATGTATCAAACGACAAGGCCCCTAAGACCCACAATAATCCAAACTCTTACGGTGACCGCTAAGGGAATCAACTCCACCTTACAACCACCATTTCTAAGCAAGGATCAATAATGGCTTTTCCAAGCCCTACACTACACTCTCAAAGAGAGAAGAAAAAGTCTTTCAATGACTCTCAAATATCCGTAATCAACTAAAGAGCAAATGACCAAATAGATGACTGTTTATAGGCTAGCTTATTATATAGGAAAATGGTCAAAACACCCTTAATGAAAGGGGCGGTCATGGAGTGTCTTTCCAATAAGTGTAATCCCCAAAATACCCTTAATAAAAGATTCTTCTTCAATGCTCCAAAACCAAAGAGTCATGCTTCAACACTTGTGGACTCAGGTTGGCAATAAAGGTAAGACCCCACACAATCTTCCACACATGGGTTTGCTTTATGTCATACTCAAAACGGGTCATCCATGCATGTTTTTGTGTCCTCGAGGTGACCAAGTCTCAAGTCTTTATGCATTGGCCTCCAATGATGTGTTCAAAAGCATAGATGGCACACACAGGAGGAATTGTCAAAATCTACAACTGATCAAAGGAGGCATTCCCAGTCCCCGTCCTAGCCAGGGCATCAGCAACCCTATTCTTCTCCCTTCAAGTGTTCTTCAAGATTGGGGATCCCAGCATCTGTATTAAGTATCTGCACTCTAAAATAATATTACAGTAGCCAATATGGTTAGAGAATATCATATCAATTTCTGTAGATAAGTCTGAATTGATCACCAGTGGAGATAGTTGGTTTGTAATAGCTATTCGAAGGCCTTCAAGGATGGCTAATAGTTCATCTTGTTGGGCATTTGTGTGGAGGATGTTCTTGATATATCCCATAATCCAGTCTCTCTTATAGTTTCTAAAAACACCTCCTATCCTACCAGGTCCCGGTTGGGATTTAACACTTGCATTAGTATTTAGCTTATAGAAGCCTTGGTTAGGAGGTTCCCACATAAGATAAATAATACTTATAGGCTTGTTGGTAGGGCTAGTGCTTTCAGAAATAATGGCATATTCTGTAGCCTTTGCAAGAGTCTTTTCCACCGATATGGAATTGTTTTAGTGTTTGAAGAGGTTATCATTTCTGGTTAGCCAGATATTCACATGTAGAAAAGAATAATGGACTCCCAAGTATACCAATTGTTAAAGGTCTTCTTACCAAGGAGCCCCTAAGTACTGGTCTATTTAGAAGTATCATTCATAGTAGGAGTAAAGGTTATAGTAGAAGTACTGTTAAGGGCAATACTATTCCAGAAACTGATAGCCTTGGGACATTGGAAGAAGATATAGGGAGATGTCTTCCTGCTGGTTTTGGCAATTTTTATAAAGAGGTGAGACATCAAGACCAATATGGTTGATATAGCTTCATGTAGGTAGTCTATTATGAAGAAGGAGCCACATGAAGTTTTTAATCTTACCGGTTGTTCTAAGTTTCAAAATCCAGAGGTAGTCAACAGGGACAGGTTGGAAGGGGTGGTAGTGGACTCAAGAATCCTGTAAGCACTGTAAAAAGTAAACTTTCCATCAGGAGCATTATCCCAGATGATTTTATCCTCTTGGTTGATTAAGGGTGGGAGATAAGTTTTGGTCATATGCATTGAAGGTTAGGAGGGAGAATGAAGAAGATACAGTTAAGGTTCCAAAGACCCTGATTATGAATAGTCATGAAAAGTTTATCTTCACCTTTATTTAGGGAGCCTTTAATGCAGCTTCTGATGGACTTGTGGTTGTAGATCCACTTATACTCAAAAAATTTGACTTTATCCCCTTTGCGAACCACCTATCTCTAGTTTTAGAGGCATGTTTTCCATCCCTCCTTTATACACTTCCACGTTCTAGAACAAATCCCTTTTCTATGATTTGGGAGGGACTGTCTACAATATTTATTGTAAAGGGTTCTAGCCCAAAGGCTCTGGGTATTATTATACATCCTCCAAGAAAGACTAGCATGGGAAACTTTATTTTTTAGCTCAGTTTTTGGAAGTCTCAGCCATCCCATCCTTTTGGTTCTAGAAATTTTATCCCAACTAAAGAGGTGAATCTTTTTTTTCAGCATCGCTTCCCCAGATAAAGTTTCTTTGGATTTGGTTAGTGAAATTATTGATTTTGTGAGATAGCTGGATATATTACATTACATGGGAGGGTATGTTGTTGAGGGTTGATTTGGTAAGAACCAATCTACCAACCATGTTTAACATTTTTAATTTCCAACCTGCTAGTCGGTTTGCATGTTATCAATAACAAATTGGAAATCACTATTGGAAGGTTTTGAGTAAAAGAAGGGAAATCTAAGGCATTTTTCAAAGGTGTCACTACTACTGATGCCAGGGATAGGGAAGTAAGAAGAAATTATTTCAGCATTACAATTTGAGAAGAAAACCACCTTAAATTTGAGAGGATTGATCTTTTGGCCAGAGGGGTTGCAGAATGCATTGAGAGTGTTATTGATGTTCTAGCAAGCTTTTAGAGTGGCTCTTGCGAAAAGGGTTAGGTCATCTACAAAGAAGAGATAAGAGATGAATGGCCCCTGGTGGGTGATACTTATGGGTTTCCATGCTTTAGAGCATATCTTTGAGTCAATTTCTCTGGAAAGTCTTTCTATACAGAGGATAAAGAGATAAAGAGATATGGGATCTCCCTGTATAATTACCTTGGTTGGTCTGAACTTGGTGGATTTGGAACCATTAATGAGGATTAAGATGGATGCAGAAGAGATATATGATATGAAGAGTTTGATAAGGTTAGGGGGGAAACCAAAGAAATTGAGGGCATCCTTAATGAATGACCATTCTAACCTTTTAAAATCCTTTTTAAGGTAAATTTTTAGGATCATATTACACTGCTTTTCCTTTATTTTTTTGAAGCGGGTTATGTATTCCTGAATAATGATAGCATTGTCAGAGGCTCTTCTATTTGCAATGAAACTGGCTTGGCTGGGACTAATTATGTTAGGAAGAAAGGGCTTGATTCGGAGGACAAGTATTTTGGTGATTAGCTTGTAGAGGGTATTGAACAACCCAATAAGCCTAAAGTTTCTAATTTGGCAAGCATTTGGGCTCTTGGGAATAAGGCAAATGAGGGTTTCATTTATGGTGGGGTCCATAGTATAAGTTGTGAAGGTGTTTTTTCAGAAAGTAATCACCTTATCCTTCTCTATGTCCTAGTATTTTTGGAAGAAGAGTGGCTGAATCCCATTACGACTAGATGCTTTGAGGGGTTTGAAGGATTTTAGGGCATTGATGTTTTCAGAATCCTTTAAAGGTATATTTAGCCTCTCAGCTTTAACATTACTGAGGATAGTTTTATATTGACCACTATAAGGATAAGGGGTTTGATGGTGATTAGGAGAAAATAGATGCTCAGTGGTGTAGAGATTCAAAAAAATCTTAGTGATGTGCCTGGTAATATAAGATGGGTCACCAATCTAGTTACCAGTTTCATCCTTCAGGTTGAGAATTCTATTCCTTCTCCTCCTATTGAGAACAAAAGTATGGAAGAATTTGGTATTAGAGTCCCCTTGGACCAACAAATTAATTCTGTATTTGGTTCTCTCAAAATCCACCACAAATTTCAGAAGGTTATCATACTCTAACACAAGGCAAGATTCAAGTTTTTGGAGAAAAAGGTTGTGGGAGTAGTAGGGGGACCTCTAAATACCTTCAATTCTAGCCAACAGTTTTTTCATGTTTTGGAAAATATTTCCAAAAGACTCTTTATTCCATTGAGTGGAATTCTTTTGGAGCTTAGATATAGCCTCAAGGATGGGATTGGAGGGGTCAAAAGAGTTGTGAACAACTCCTATAAATTCTGGGTGTCTGAACCACAATGGTTCCATCCTAAAAGGCCTATTGACATTGGTTAGGTTTTGCCTAGGGAGCTGACCAAAAGAGGGCAACGGTCAAAGTGGGTCCTAGGGAGGTGGGCGATATTGGTCTCAGGGTACTTAGTGATCCAAAGGTTATTAGTTAGGCACTTATCCAGTATTTCAAGTATAATACTATTTATCTTATTGTACCTTTTATTACTCCAAGTATATTTACTACCCCTATAACCTAGGTCTACAAGGCTACTTTGGTTAAGACAGTTTTAGAATAGGTTAGTTCTATTGGTACTATTGTTGTTTCCTCCAAACTTTTCCCTGGCTTGAAGGACCTCATTAAAGTCTCCACCAAGTAACCATTCAGTTTGGCAATTTTGAAAGAAAGATATGAGGTTATCCCAAAGAGATCTTTTAAGAGAGAAGTCAGTGCTAGCATAAATAGTAGGAAAAAAACAAGTGTGGAAAGTAGGTATTACCTTAACCTTGGTGTGGATGGCTTAAGGAGTGATGGATATGTCTTTAATTTTTAGGATGTTGTCCTTCCACATGATGTCCATTCCACCATATCTACCAATGGTTGGAGATTGGATTTGGTCATCAAATACCATTTTAATGGTTATGCCCTTCTGCTCAGCCATTGTTATTTCCAGGAGGCCAAGTATGGTTGGCTTGTGGAAGTTAACCAGGGTAGTGCATTGCCTTTTAAAGGTGGCACTATTTGCCCCTCTAATATTCCAAATGATCAGCTTCATTATTATGACGGTTTGTGGAGAAGGCATGGGATTTATTATTTTCCCTTTCCCATGGATCTGAGAGGGATTGGTCTGTTTGATTGCTTTCAGCATTAGCCCTGAAGGGTTTGGTCTTTCGTGTTCCTCAGATTCAGAGAGAAGCTTATTATTATCTGGGGGCATTGCACAATAATAGCTTCTCTCAAGGGCTCTTTGAACTCTTTTTGGAAGGTGTTCTCTAGTAAGAATGTTTCTAGCATTTGACCCCCAATGCTTTCCAAGATTTTTTCCAAGTCATGGCTGCATTATTTTAGAGAGTTGAGATTTGAGCTTTCTACCCCTTAATGGTCTTCTTCCCAGATTCCTGGTTGAGAGGGGGTAGAGTTAATTTATTAGGGTGCCCATTAGGTTCCACGGTATGAATTTAGAACCCAGTAGGGTTGCATTGGAGTTCTGAGAATAGAAGAATGAGAGATTCTGAAAGAGCTGGTTCAGGAGAAGATTATGGTCTTGGGTTGAGAGGTGTACTGTGTCCTTCAGAAGTTGGGCTTACAGTAGGGTCTGCATCCATAACTGGTTGCTCATGTGTTAAACTGAGTGATCTATGGCATCCTTCACTACTTTTGCTAAGTAGTGAGGGCCCTGTAGTAATAGGATTACCGGTTAGTCCCTAATGTAGGCATTCAGTGTTTGAGGGAAATCCTTCAGTAGGAGTTCCATCTATGAAGATGACACATGTGCTTGGGTGGGAGGAGTTGTTACCATAAAGATTAAAGTTTTTTGTGGGGGAAAGGGGGCATGAGCTTGGTTTGAGCCCTGTGCCTTGTCTATTGGTAGTTTGAGACTGGTTGTAGTGCTAGGTGGATAGCTGGGTATTACCGTTTTTAGTAATCGATTGGTGGTTGGTTTGGGGGTAGTAAATAGACATGACCTCAGTGGTCATGTCAGTAGCAGGGCATTCATCCAAAGTTCCCATTGCAGGGCAAATAGGGGTTACATTTAAGGGTTTTGTAATGCTATTTTCAACTTGAGAGTTAATAGACAAGACTCTGGTCGTCTTGTCAAGAACATAGCTTTGGTGCATATACCCTTCCTCAGGAATGATCTTGCTGAGGATATGGAACTTATTGTTCTCAGTGTAAGATAGTAAATTCCTAGCAGTGTGGGTCCATTAAACAGTGTTCTTGGGACTTTGTGCTCTGAGAGGCTTTTTGCTCTTGGTTTGGGTCCCAGCAGTGCTAATCAAATTTAGGGGTGGGACTATCTTGCTAGTGGAGCTATTGGCATTTTTTATGCCTGCTTCGGCCGTTTTATTTTCCATAGTGTTATTTTTATAGCTCAAGTGTAGAGGGGTTGTAGAAGATTTCAAAAACTTACCTGGTGGTGCTTTTGGGTTGTATTCCTGGATTGGATTGGGTTTCCTTATTATTCTCTTTTTTGGAAGTTCACCAGCTTGCACATGAATTCCGTTGGTGTAGCTATTGGCGTCAAAGCTATTGAGGAGCTTGGTACTTACAGGTTTGGGAGTATGGGGTGGAGAGACAACTCCGGTGGGTATGACCCACTCTACCGCATCTCATACAAAAGATTCCTACCCCCTCGTATTTCACTATTTGCATATGGTTCCAGATGATTACATTCTTCTTCACTAGATTTTCTAGGGGTATTTGTATATAAATTTGTGTGTACCTATGTAGTGCCCCAAAATCTGATCCCGAGACGTCACACGGTGCTCAAGACTACGAGTAGCCTTAAGCTAACCCTGTATGCCTTATACTATATATAAATCTTATAATCAAGGTAATATAGACATAAAAGTCACACTAAATGCGGAAACTATTTGAAATAACTAAGAATAATCTGAATATAATGTATGAAATATCAATACTAAATAAGATGAATCACAACTAGTAGTCTGACAAGCCTCTACTACTAACATCTAAAAGTCACTGGGATAAACCCCTAGCTAACTCAAACTTTCTGAAAAGATTACTAAATCATGTAAACTGAATAGCTGCAAAATCTGAGTGAACAAGTCCCCAAATTATAAGGACTCACCAACTGTAAGATATAGATGGAGATGCTCGGACTACTCATGCTGCTGATATTAAGCACCTGAACCTATATTATGAGACAATGTAGCACATAGACATATATGTGGATTAGTACTTTGAGGATGTACTGAGTATATGAGGGTAAAATGCATAAGTAAAACATCATCTCATCATCATAATTTATAAAACAATACATGCTAAATGTAAATGACGTACATAAGCTGGAATATCTGAAATACTGAGATCATGAATAATAAATCAATCACACTTTATAAATCTAGTGAGTCATAACATTTAGTTCTGAAATCTATACTTGTATTCTGTCTGTAAATCATATTGTCTATGTGTAGAAAAAGCTCACTTCTGAAATTTAAAATCTAAAAGCTGAAGTTTGTAACTGTTATCTCTCTATAAAGCATAATCTGAGTAAACTGTGAGCCTTTACACTTAGTTTTTCTAAAAATCTTTACTATTAAACTGTAGGAAAAACACTTTATCTTAAGGGAGGCTATCTTAACCGACATAAACCATGCGAGCTACATGGAGTCCAACGTCTCGTCCTCATAAGGAAGAAACCTCACGTTGGGAAGAGGTGTCATACTCTTGCCAGGGAGTATAACCTACTTTCTATGTGATCGATCACAAGCTAAGTCTGTCATCCATATAGAAATGGGAATAATCTGATAATTTGTACCTATGTTGGCTACGTAGTTTTGTGGAAGATAGGGCACGCTAATCCCATACTTCCCGCTCATTGCTAAATACTACTCCCTTTTTATTTGCTACACTCATTCTATTGGAAATCCACTTTAAAACTAGTATAAGGGTTTATCTAAAATCAATTATGCATTCACCTGATAAAATCTATAAATAAAGTTGATTTGAATTCTATAATCTGTAATAATCTGAAAAGTGAATTCCATAGCTAATTCGATGATTGAAAGATCAAAGCTTTACTAAAAATTTGTAAATAATTTGATAATAGGAATCTTAAAGCATCATCTTTCTTGAAATAATAATATTCAATCTTGGGGTAATAACTCATGCTTCAATCTCATGTCAAAACATCATAATAATCATGTTTGATATTGAAAACAATGATAATTCATTTCAAAATCTGTAAATTACTGCAATAGGCATGAAAATATAAAAATAGACATGCAATTCAACTACTAAAATACTTGAAATCTCAAAATCTTGCAAAGAGCAATAATGGGTATGAACCCTAATTCAAATATCATGAATAATCATTCAAAATCATATAACTTTTAAATAAAATCTTGATTTTGGGCACAAGAATGGAAGAAAATCCTTTTTCATAAACCCCACATACCTTGATAGATGATTAGATGGAGAAACTTGAATTATTGATTCCTCATTGAGTTCTTGGAGATGGATTTTTGATTATCTTGCCTTGGGAATCCTCAATCTTAAGCTTCCTTAGAGAATCAATGGAGGATTTTGATATCTTGGAGAAGAGGTTTTAGAGCTCTAGGGTTTTGCTTTTGAAGAGAATGATGAATAATGAGCACAAAGTTCTTTGAATATGATTAATCTTGTGTTTTGGATGGATTGGGGCCTTGAAAATTGACCAAAATACCCTTTTTAAACTTCTAAGCAAAATTAGAAAATGTAGCATTTTTTTCGATTTGGGTGGTCACCGCGACGCGCCACCATCACGGTGGTTCACTGGAAATAGGATAATTAGGAACTGGGATGACTCCGTGATGCATGACTATCTCGAAGGGCCACTGGAATTTGACAATCATCACTTCACCCACCTCCGCAACGCGTTAAGTGCCCAGGTGGCACACTGTCAACTTAAAAATGCTCTAACTCCTCAATCGAGTATTGGAATTGGGCGAATTTGATATCGATGGAACCCTTATTCAATTTCCCACACAATGGGAGGTCTAAATCTGGAAAATTCTACACGAAATATATATTCTTCATTTTGGAATCTATTTCTTAACATTCTAGAAATGAATTTAAGCCAGAAAAAGTGTGGGGTATTACAACCTACCTCTAAGAGTAGACGATGTACAGGAATGAATTCACAGCAGTAAGCCTAATTTCTTTCCAATTCTCTCGAAAATTTATTGTTCATAGAACTCCATCGGTAGTTGAGGCAGCCGAACCCAAATTATTGTGTGGTTTATTGTTGAGGTGCATGGTACGAAATTGGGTTCTCATCTTATGATTGTAGGAAACCTGCTACTACAAACCAAGGTCCCTCATGTAGGGTTTTCTTCATATTTTCCTCTTTGTTAAATTTGACAGTGAAGAAGTTGTAACCCAGATCAATTAGCACTATTATTTCTTTGGCTTTCATAGGTCATTAATTTTGGATTTGAGTAGTTGATGGGAGACTTTCCTCCCTAATAATTTAACAATAACATCGAATCTCCACGGTTGATAGATACGCTCCTTGTCCTGATCGGAGAGAAAGATTCGGTCTTTCTCAGATTCGCTCTCTTGTAGTGAAGTAGAGAGGTTAATTTGATATGATTTGTTGAGATTTGGGATTTTTTCCATCAAAAGACCTTAAAGGATTGTTTTGCCGGTGATGGGTCTATATCCATAGAGGAGTTTATGATTGGGGGATTTGGCGGTGGGTCAGGCGGGTGCAGGTCTAACATTTTGATGGAATAGTAAAAATTGCCTAATTTAAAGTTCAGATATAGATTAGGATTGTCTTCTAGTTCTCAATTCTCAAAAAAATAAAGATTAACCAATAGTTTTCTTTCAAATGTAGTTCTTACAACCTCAAAATACCCCTCATTGTTTTCAAAGATACTTGATTTCATTGATACACAAAATCAATATACAAATACAATGATTAAACTATAATGTATAATTGTATGAATACGAATTCAAGAAATATATTGCTAAGAAACAAACGATACATATACAAAATTACAAGTATCAAAGATACTTGATTTTATTGATACAAATACAAAATACAATCACATTACATATATAAAATATAAATGATGAATTCAGTTATAAATAGCTATAGAACAAACGATACAAATGAAACTTTATATAAAAAATAATATACAAAAATCTTATATTTTATATTCGTTTTTGTATGGTACAGAGAGAGAGGAGGGCAATGAGGAAATGAAGGAAGGGAGAGAGTCAACGAAGAGAGGTGAGCGAGATTAGGAGAGAAGGGGGTGGATAGCAAAAAATTTGGCTACAGATTGTAATTAATTAAAACTTAACCGGGGATTGAAGTCCTATAATATTTTGATGGCAGGTTGCGTAGGATTGAGAAAGGGTTAGGTTCAAAATGGCCTTAAAATATGTTGATGTTGATAGTTTGTCCCCTCTCCCCCCCCCCCCCCCCCCCAAAAAAAGTCTTAAAAAATGACCTTCATAAGGGATGGTCTTGATTTTTTGACCCCTATTAATAACTCTTGCCTATAACACACACGTTCTAACACTTGCCCAAAACGCTAAACATTCATGACATTTCAAGATAATGAACCTACAAATTGACTAGGAGTTTTGTCTTATAGTAAAACTTTAGAATTTAGTTATGTTGCTCATAAGACACATTCTAATCTTTTCCCATAAGGCACACATTCAAGAAATTTTAAGATAGTGAACCTGCTCAATTGACCAGAAGTTTTTCCTTATAGAAAAGCGTTAGAATTTAGGTATGTTGCTCATAAGGCACATATTCTAACTCTTGTTTATAAGGCACACGTTCATGATATTTAACACAATAAACCTACTCAATTGACCATAAGTTTTACCTTATAGGCAAACATTAAAACTTATTTTAGGGGAACAAAAATTCAAGACCATAAATTTATGGGATAAAATTTCAAGACCGGACACTTTAGAGATATTAGAGGTAATTTTTACATTTTATTAGGTATCAAACAAGGCCTACATTATTGTCAGTCCATAACAATATATAAAGTAATTCAGATTTAACAAGTAATCCAATGATATATGAAAGCATTTTTATTAAATGGTAAGAATGCAAAGTCAAAGTGTAAAGCTTCTTTAAGCTTATCCAAAAAGAGAAGTCCAAATACATTATTATAAAAAATAATTACAAAATACATTGTAAGAAAATGTAATTTCTTAATTCTTTTGTAACTATGTCCTTTCAATTCTCCTTGAACGGATGAATTCATTTGGTGAGATAATTCTAGTTTAAATGATGAGTTAATTCATTCAATTCACCATTAACTCACTCATGTAACATCCTTCATTCCTCGCCTATACAAATCACTCTATTCGTGAACAAAAGGAGCACAAACAAAGTGAAAGAAAAATATCTCCCTCACTCATTCCTAAGTTTCTATTTTTGGGCAATAGTTTTGAGCAATCTCAAAACTTTCATCCATGAGTGCACGTGTTTAGAAGTAGTTGTGGAACCTTGGGGAACGATCGGCTAGAAGGATTTGCATCGGAGTCGAGTCGAAATTGCTTTCAAGAAAGTGGCTTGCCATGATACAGTATTTATGACTATTGTTAATTCCAGTTCTATATCAATATTGTAGTAATTTTTCCAACAATTTGAAAGTGATTTTCTTACATATAATATTAATAAATGGCTATTTCTTTGAACAAAATTTATTTGTCAAAACTTGAGCCGTTGGACAAAAATAATTTTAAACGTTAATCACAAAACTTCTGATTTTCTTAGAATAATTAGAAGTTGATTATGTTTTGTTTAAAATGATTCTAACATTACTACTAATTCTAACACTATTATTATTGTTGATGAATTTGCTAAAAAGAAGTTGAAAAAGGATAGAAAACTGCTAGAGGACATTTATTGATTCATATGACTAATACTTTGTTTGATTTATTTGTTACTTATAAATCTGCTAAAAAAATATGAGATAGTTTACAAAACTCACAATAGGAAAAATAAAATGATGTTCTAGTTTATTTTGTCGAGTGTGATGAAGTGATCGCTGCAATAGTCGCCGAGGCGAACCTGGTGGCTAACAAGACTAACTGAGTATTGGACATAGGCGCTTCAAGGCATTTCTACACTCATAAAGAGTTTTTCCATGACTTTGTCGAGTTCACTAATAGCGAGTGCGTCCGCATGAGTAACTCCACTACTGCTGGAGTTATGGGTAAAGGAAAATTTTTACTTAAATTAACTTCTGAAAAAATATTAGCCTTGAACAATGTTCTGTATATTTCCTCACTCCGAAGAAATTTAGTTTTTGGAGCACTTCTCAATAAAGTCGACCTTGAACTTATTTCAGAAAAAAAGGTGTGAAAAATATATATAATTTGACAAAATTTGCAGTTATACATTCTGAACTTTGCAGGGGCCCTATGATCTCCCTAGACTATTTTTTACTGTATTTAACTGACATATATTTGGCACTTATACCACTACATGTATTTTATGCACATTGAGCACGTAAGAAAAATATTTGATAAGGGACAAATATATGCTAGTTAAATACAGTTAAAAATAGTCTAGAGAAGTCATAGGACCCCCACAAAATTCAGGGTGCGTAGCTGAAAATTTTGCCTAAGTACAGGTATTTTTTGCACATATTTCTACTTATTTTTTAAGCTGATAAACTAATTATTTATCGTGGAGGAGACTTTGTTGGGAATAAATATCTTAGTGGAGGGTGTTTATACTAAAAACTACTCAAGAGATTGAAAATAATGCAAATATTTTCAGTTCTGCTACTATTACTGAGTCTATTAATTTGTGGCATAGAAGACTAGATCATGTTAATATTGCTTCTATTAAAACACTTATAAAAATAGAATTAATTCCTGCAGTAACTATTGATGATATTTCTAAATTTTCTGTGTGTGTATAAGCAAAGCATGCCGAGAAATCTTTTAAATATGTTACTAGTAGAAAGACCGAATTGTTTGAGCTAGTACATTCAGACTTAGCAGATTTCAAGAATATTTTTAGCAAAGATGGAAATAAGTATTAAATTACTTTTGTTGATTTTTCTGGGCACACTAAGGTATATCTCCTTAATTTTAAAGATGAGGCTGTAAATATGTTTTTAAAATTCAAAGCAGTAGAAAATTAATTAGACAGAAAAATCAAGACATTTAGACTTGATAGGAGCGGTCAATATAGTACTTACATTCTAGAAGATTTGTGTGAGAAAAATGGTATTATCCATGAGTTTAGTGCTCTCTATACTCTCCCAAACAAATTGTGTAGCTGAACAAAAGAACAGAACACTTATAAAAATGATGAATTCTATGTTTTTAAGCTCGGATCTACCTGACTATATATAAGGAGAAGCTTTCTTGCTTGCATGCTATGTTCTTAATAGAGATCCTCATAAAAAGTTAGACAAGATCTCATATGAATTGTGGAAAGGGTTTGCCCTAACTTGAAATTTCTAAAAGTGTTGGGGTGTTTGGATAAGGTTGGTCTACCTGATTTTAGATGGGTAAATATAGGCTCTAAGAATTTTGATACTATCTTTATCGATAATGCTCAAAATAGTGTTGCATATAGATTTATATAATTAAATAATTATTCTATTTGTGAATCTAGAGATGCAAAATTTTTAAGCATGTTTTTCCTTTGGAAAATGATGTGTAAAATAATACTTCTATATCTATGCTTGCTAACTCTCATATTAGGCCTTCATCTGATGTTATTGTTAATGAACATGAAAATTAACTTAGAAGGAGTAAATGATATAGAACTAGCTTAGTTTGGGTCATGATTTTATCACCACCTTCTTAATTGAGGATTTTGATCTAGATACTTTAAATGATGAATAGTGTCTATCTACTTAATAGAAGAAGGCCCTAAGACTTATGTAGGAGCAATGAGTTCAATAGATGCAATATTTTAAAAAGAGGCTATTAAAAGTGAATTAGACTCTATAGTCTCTACAGTCTCTACTCATACTTGGGACTTGTATGCTTTGCCTAAAGGTTGTAAACCCATTAGTAGCAAGTGGATATTTAACAAGAAATTGAGGCCTGACAGCACGATTGATAAATATACTGCTAGACTTCGATTAGAGGTTTTATCCAAAATAAAGATGTTGATTATTTTGTTACTTATTCTCCCATGACTAAAATAGAGATCATTGAGACTCTTATTACACTAGCCGTTATTCATAGTTTAGTGGTACACCAAATAAATGTCAAAACTACATTTTTAAATGGTGACTTAAAGGAAGAGATTTATATGACTCAACCTGAGGATTTTGTTGTCCTAGGACAAGAGGATAAAGTATGCAAATTGAGAAAGTCATTATATGAACTTAAGCGGGCACCTAAGCAGTGGTATGAAAAAATTAATTTTACATTAATAGATATTGGCTTTGTTGTTAATTCATTTGATACTTGTATTTTTTTAAATAATAGAATCAAATTGTGTGATTATATATGTGGATGACATATTAATTTTAGTCCTAATGTGAATGTTGTAAATGATACGAAGAAATGTTTATTTTCTAAATTTGAAATGAAAGACCTTGGAGAAGTTGATGTGATTTTAGGGATTAAAATCAAAAAAACTATTAATGATTTCTCTTTGTGTCGGTCTCATTATATTGAAAAGATGTTAAAAAGATTTGATTGTTTTGATGTAGTTTCAGTGAGAACTCCTTATGATCCTAGAATGGACCTGGAAAGAAATAAAGATTTTAGTGTTTCTCAAACTGAATATGCTAAAATAATTAGGAGTGTAGTGTTTCTTATGAACTATACTCGACCTGTTATAGCTTATGTTATTAGTAGATTGAGTTATAATCCCAGTAGTGAACATTGAAATGCTCATCATCGCTTGTTAAGGCATCTGAGAGGTATTATGAATTGGTGTTTGCATTTTAATAAATTTTCTGTTGTTTTAAAAGGTTTTTGTGATACAAACTGGGTAACTGACAATGATGAAGTTAGCTCCACCAGTGGCGATGTATTTACTTTGGGTGCAGTTGCTATTTCATGGAAGTCTTCAAAGTAGAATATCAAGTTCTACCATGGAATCTGAATTCATTGCTCTTGAGCTAGCATGGCAAGAAGCTAAGCGGCAGAGATACCTTTTGGCAGATGTGTCATTATGGGAAAGACAAGTATTGCCAATTTCTTTACATTGTGACTCACAAACGGCAACTAAAATTGCTAAAAATAGTGTATGTGATAAAAAAAAAGACATATTTGCATCAGACATGGTACATTTAAATAATTGTTGAAATATGGTGTTATTTTCTCAAAATATGTAAGGTCTAAAAGAAATTTGATCGATTTTATTACCAGGGATTTGATAAGAAAAATGATCCTCAACAGTCGAGGAGGATGGAGCTAAAGTCCATGGATTCAGGTAATATGGTGGATACTCATTTGTGATGAAATGAAGCCATATAGGCCTTCAATAAACACTACATATTCTATCTCTATGGCGCGAGTTAGTGTATTATAAGGTTGAGCTTAATTTTGCTCTTAGTGATCTATAGTCTTAAGGTGGTCCATGAGATAGACTTGATAGATCACCGACGTGACTGTAAAGGATTGGTCGCCTTTTATAAAAGACTTGGGGCGTCTTTCTAGAACACTCATGAGACCCAAGATTTGTGCGCATGACCATAAAATCAATTTATAATATCACGGAGGTTGCTTAAAATCAAGGATTTGATATGTGTTGTGAGGGTCTCAACTTATGTCCTTCTAGTTCAAGAGTACTTCACTTTTTGAATATTTGTTGTTGCCTCATATCACTATGTGTCAATTCAAATCAAAAGATATTGACACTCAAGAATATGTTCCTTTTATTTGCCAAAAAGTGTTACTATTCTTTTGTCTTTGCATTTGTTGGAGATTGAAAGCATTTTTATTAAATGCAGAGTAAAAGTGTAAATCTTATTTAATCTTATCCAAAAAGAGAAGTTCAAATATGTTGTTATCAAAAAAATTTACTAAATACATTGTAAGAAATTGTAACTTCTTAATTCTTTTGTAACTGTGTCCTTTTAATTTTTCTTGAACAGATGAATTCATTTGGTAAGATAATTCTTGTTAAACTAATGAGATAATTCATTCAATTCATCATTAATTCGCTCTTGTAACATTCTTTATTCCTCACCTATATAAAACACTCTATTTGTGAACAAAAGAAATACCAACAAAGTGAAAAAAAAAATATCTCCCTTCCTCCTTCCTACGTTTCTAATTTGGGGCAATAGTTTTGACCAACTTCCAAACTTTCAGCCATAAGTGCACGTATTTGGAAGTAGCTGTGAAATCTTGGGGAATGATCGGTTAGAAAGATTTGCACCGGAGTCGAGTCAAAATCGCTTTCAAGACAATGACTTGCCACGACACAGTATTTATGAATATTTTATTACTATTATTAATTCCAATTCTATATCAATATTATAGTAATTTTTTCGACAATATAAACCAACTATATATGTTTAACTTATTTTATAAACCATAATAATCAAGTTCAATGAGCCCTAGATGTAAAGGAGTTCTTGAACTCTTCTACTTCTTGTTTTCACATTGAAAATTATTAGTCCATATCAAGTATAAATTTCAATGTTCTCCCATTTAAATAACACTAACCTAATTTCGAATTTGTGAGTTAAAAATTTATTTCACAAAATGATTCTTAGGCTAAACAAACAATGGCCAAGAACACATAATATCACTTCGAACATGATGAATAAAGAATATCATACATTTATAGTGCAGTAGTCTGTGAGTGAGATTGAAAGAAACAACTAGCTAGAAAGGGCAAAAACAAAAATGGTAAAGTAGTAGGTAATTGTATAAAAACGATATGAAGTATGTATATAATTGTATAAATTTTGAGTAATGTTCATGTTCGATTTCTGAAGAGAAAAAAAAGATCATGTATAACCACAAGGGTTGATGTGGTGGTTCAGCACCTCGCCCCTTAAGCAAGAGGTTGGGGGGTTCGATTCCCACCTCTGGCGAATGGAGCAAACCTTGTGGCCAGTTCCCTACCATTTAGTGCGCTGACCGAAGGAACGGAAGATTAGTCTCTCGACTTCCGGCTGTGGGAATACCTTGAGAAACCAAAAAAAAAAAAAAAACAGATCATGTATAAAAAAGTTGTATAATCTCTATTATCTTAAAAGTGTGAAGGGCCTTATAAATCACGTTTGAACTTTTTGCCCTTCATTAAAAGTCTCTTCTTTAGACAAAATCGTCATTTTACTTATTTTCTTCAATTATTAATTAATTTTATTTATAATATTAACTTCTAAATATATGGAAAGAATCATGATAAAATAAAATTAGGACTCCTAAAATATATGGTAAGTCTTTTTATCTTTTCACTTATTTTATCCAGCAATTGTCATTTAATTATTGTCTACTGTGAGATTAATTAAACTCTTCTACTAATTCTCCTTTAACAATTTCTCTTTTTCTTTGCGAGCAAATTGGATTTATGTCCTTTCGGCTCATGGAATTTTAATACGTAGTATATTAGAAATCAGTTTTCATCTCTTTTCTTCTTCTTATATTAGTCTCTTATTATGATTTAAATTACTACCAAATTGATTGAGATGTAAAAAGTATGCAAAACTTCTATATCCAACAGAAAAAAATAAAAACAAAAAGAAATTAGAATTTCACCTTATATAAGAAAGGGTTTTATCAAACTTTTTCAATGAACATATGACTTCTTTTACAAACACACACTTCTTCTCCATCAGTGCAAAGGTCCAACTATTCATCATGTAAAAGTTTCTCAAATTAATAGCTCCACTGTGATAGTATATTCTATTGAAGACTAAAATTTGTGAGTTTCAATGTGTTTTCAATATTTCTTTTTAATAACGATAATGGTGTGATGTTGTTTGGCTAGGCATACGCCATCTAATTTATCAAGTGATCTGCTATCAGCCTATATAACCTACAAGCATAAATACCGAATAAGGCAGGGCCTTCTCTGTAGTTAATTTTCTATGCTAGACAGATCCTCTCAACTACCAAAAGACCAATCTCATAGTTATCCTAATTGATATTCATTAGCTAGAATCTGAATAAATTTTAGTAAATTCATCTAAATTTGTTATTTTTTCAGTCGGAGGTAACAACCTCTCTATCTTGAAAAGATAAGGGTATGATCTGATTGCTTACATCTTATTTTCCCCAAACCCGACTTATGGGATTACACAATATTACAACAGCATAAGAATTGACCTTCAAAACAACTTAAGAGTGGCAGAATATTAGTACAAAACATTCTGTGCATGGACAGTGACCATAGGCCGTGAGTATATTGTACCAAGTACTTTTGTGTTCAAGAAAATTATTGAAAGAAGAGTAAATATTAGGCCTAGGTTGGACTTATTTATGTTAGTCATTTTTGGCACATGTTCTGAAAAGACATTTGAGAGGGAACTGCACATTATTCATACTGTTTTAATTCATATATTTATATATATTTTTGAAATAAATAGTGGGGAAGTTAAAAGAATAAGAGTGATTTTGTTGCTAAGGAATTTGATCTCGAGGTGGATGAGTGTGCATAATTGTATAATTTATGAGGTATATATTTTTATTCATGCATATATTTAAATTAATAGATTATACATATCGCTAAAGTGACATTAAATTTGCAAGATTTTCTAATCCTCTTACAAGTTGTTACTTTTTTTTTATATGTTTTGATTTTTATTTTATCGCATAGAGAAAGTCGAATAATACTCTCTCCATTTATTTTTATTTACACATTTGGGTTGTGTTTATAATCCTAAATACTTGCTCCTTTAATCTTTCAAGAATAGTTTGAACAAAATCTTTCGATTATACCCTTGTCAATAAATGCAACCATTATTGATTTAGAAAGAGGTATAAATTTAATTAGTGATATATTGGTTAAATTACTTTGAATTTTATAAGAGTAAGGGTTTTTTATTAAAGAGTGCGCCCAACCCAAATGGAGCAACTAAAGGAATGGAGAAAATATATACATATATATACACACCACTTTTTTATACGTCAAAATTATTATTTACATAATCAATTTAAGTATATTAAACATTTAGGAATAAACGTGCAACACATGTTTTCATGTATTAAAAGTGTGACGGGCTTTACAAGTATTGTTTGAACTTTTTACCCTTCATTAAAAACCCCACAATAGATAAAAGTATCGTTTTACTTATTTCCTTCAATTATAAATTAATTATTAAAAAATTAAACAATCCTAAAATATATTGGAGAAGAAATTCTTGGAGGCCGAATTAATTGAATTAAAGTTTCATTGTATTAGGACTCTTGTGCAAACTAAGTAATGAGTCCTGTATGGCTATGGGATTATATTTTTCAAAAATAGTTATATTAATACCAAAAATAATGATAGTTATAATCTAAAAAAAAAAAAACTACACGAACATGTTTTGTCTATATTAAATGCTTCAATGTTTGGTTCCTCTATTTTTGATTTTGAAATTCTTAAATTCTCCAGGTTCATACGATATAGACTCATCATGGTTAGCCTATGAACAACTTGTCATAGGGTGGTAGTGTACAGGGTCGCGATTAGATGTGTGCTGGGCGCCGTAAGTATGAGAGGGGGTAAGTTCACTTATTTTCTTGTGACAAGTAAAATGAGCTATCTTGAAAAAAAAAATCATTTCCTAAAAATATCGTTTGATGTTTATTCTTACACAATTTTCTTGTTATATCTGTTATGATTTGGACTTTTTAAGTAGGGAATTATATTTTTAGATTTCATAGGGAGAAAAGGTCTTACTAAAGAAGGAAAATTATTTTCTACCTTTATGAAATTGATCCACTAAATATAGTCAATCAAAATACATATAAGGTTTCATAACATATAAAGGATTCTAAATCAACTAAAGTTGATTTTAAGAAGATTTGAAAAATATATAAATAAACATGAAAGAGTTAGAATAAGAGAAAAATAAAGAAAGTACCAATTTTCTAAAAGTTTTAAGTAAGTAATCAAAAAATTTCTAAGATTTAACTTTAACAAAAAGAAAAAAATTAAAATATAAAAAAAGAAATAATCGTACAATAAATGCAAAAGTGATGATTCATTAACCACTTGAAACTTATGGTGGTAAAAATATATATGTGCTTACAATAAAATATATTTTATGTAATTAAATTAAAATGTGAAGAATCTTTGAAAAGTGATTTGAACTTTTTGCACTTTACTAAAAATCTTCGCAATAAACAAAATCGTCTAATTTTAATAATCAAAAGTTACACCGTGCGAGACACATGTGTTTAAACTAGTATAGATATGAAATATGTATATAATAGTTTAAAGTTTATGTTAGGCTTCTGATTCACGCTTCAAATCTCCCTCAGCTTTGTATAATATATGTATATAACTATATAAATTTTGTATAAAGTTTATATTGATTTCAAAAAGTTTGATATACCAATGATAACATCTTCTTAAATTGTCATAACATATTTTTAGATAAACTTTAATACAAGTACAACAATGTATGAATCTTAAAATTCAATTTTCATATGACTCATCATACAATTATCACGCAATACTGATACAAATTTGCTACAATTCAATTGTTACTTCAAACTTACGAACTAAAAAGGGAAAGTCCAGTGCACTAAAGCTATCACTACGCACAGGATTTGGAAAAGAGTCAAACCACAAGAGTTTATTATATGCAACGTTACCCACATTTCTACAAGAGGCTATTTCACGCTTGAATCCATGATCTACTAGTCACATGTCAACAACTTTATCGGTCATTCCAAGGTTTCCTTTTACTTTAACGAACTAGTATCTATATTAAAAAAAAAGGGGAAATTTTAGAAATAGCAAATATAGAGCCTTATTGTAATTTTTATAGCAACAGTTTCATAATTACGAAAAATAGCAAATTGTATTTTGTATTTAAGTAAACTGTTGTTATACAAATACATATACAGCAAGATTACTGCCCTTGTTTTACTCAAATTAGTTGAGTTAAATAAGGAATAATTACCCCATCTAATTAAATTTTCATAAATTACTTTTATTTAAATTAGTAGATTTCTTTTTCGAATCAAACTCAAATATGAAGATTATTATTTCCTTGATCTTCAAAATTTCAAAATATCATTCTCTTATATTTCTAACTATTTTTTCTTGTTAGTTTTTTCATTTTTTATCCTTTTTTTTATTTTAATTTCTTTTTCTTTTTCAATTTTTTATTTCCACTTTATTTTCTCATATTTTTCTTCTTCTTCTTCTTCTTCTTTTTTTAATTTTTTTCGCTTTTGTTTTTACACTTGTATTTCTAGTTTCTATTTCTCTTTCTTTGTTTTTCACTTCTTTGTTTTTGAATTTTTATTTTTCGTTTTATTTTTTTCTACTCTTTTATCTCTATCTTTTATTTTTAAAAGACGAATATCTATATCATATATACATAATCAAAAAATATTGAAAATAAATAGACATACAGATCCGCATATATATTTACGGTAAAAAGATATATATATATATATATATATATATATATATATATATATATATATTTGCATATGTATTTACAAAAATACATATCTGAGTCACATGTATATATAAACATATAAGACACAAAATTTTTATAACAAAAATAACAATTATATACATATACATATCGGTAATAAAAAAAATACATGATATACATCTTAAACAGTAAAAGAAAATAAATAAATACATATGTTACCCTCTAAAATGACATAGTATGTACAGTTCAAAGACAAATTCAACACCGTATAAAATACATATAGCTCTGCATATATATTTATAGAATACATACCTGATCCATATGTATATTCTTATTTTATATGAGTCACCTTTGTATTCAAATACATATGAAGATATATGATATAGTTATGTTTGTTAATGTTTAATATGATATGTATTTTGTAAATACATATGTATGTTTTGTACTGTAAATACATATCCAGATCTGTATGGCTATGTATTTTGTATATTTTTTGAATATGTGTATGTGATATACATATTTGTCTTTTCAAAATAAAAGTTAGAGATAGAAGAGTAAAAAAACGAAATAATAAAAATATAAAAAGAGAAAAATGAAAAAAGAAAAGTGAAAAAAAAAAAAAAAAAAAAAGGAAGAAAGAGAAATAGAAGTGTAAAAATGAAAGAAAAAAAAACAAAATAAAATTTAAAAAAAATGAAAATAGAAAAAGAAAAAAAGAAAACGAAAAAGGGAAAAAAGGATAAATAGAAGAGAGCAAATAAAGTGGAAAGAAGAAAATGAAAAAGAAAAAGAAATTAAAATAAAAAAATAAAATGATAAAATTATAAAAAAATAAGATGAAAAAAAACTAACAAGAAAAAAAAGGTAGAAATGTAAGAGAATGGAAAAAATAATGATGTTTTATTTTGAAATCTTGAAGATCATGGAGATAATTATCTTCAAATATGGAAAAGGAAAAAAAGGAAAAAGGAAAAAAAAGAGATTTAGAAGAGAGAAAATAAAAAAATAAAAATAAAATGAATAAAATGATAAAAAAAAATATGATGAAAAAAAAAGGGTAAAAGATAAGGCTATATTTGGGAGAGGTGAAATAGTGGAGTGAAAATAGAAAAATGTAAAGTAGTGAGAGTAAAACATGCACCTGCCTAGTTAATGAGTGAAATAATGTTACTCTTGCTATAAACTGTAATTTTATAAAAGTGTTGCTATTTATTATAATTATAGTGTTAAGTATGCTATTTTCTGTAATTTTTCCTAAACAAAATAGTGCTTGTAAATCGTCATGTGGCCTAAAAATTTCAAAAGAGTAAAAACCCAAAAACTTTGATATTGGACTCTTGATTGGGCTTTGTTTTGATGTTCGGAAAAATTACACCACAACACTAATAATTTTATCATACCTAATAATATTTCATATCTTTTATTTAATTGCATCTCATTCCATATTTTAAGTAAAGTATCTAAGACAATATTTATCCGCAAAGTTAAGTAATATATCCAAAGACAGTATGTATCCGAAGAAAGTTAATATATATCCAAAAAGTTAAGTAATATATCCGAAGATAATATATATTCGAAGAAAGTTAAGTAATGTATCAAAAGTCAGTAGATACCATGAGTTAACTTATGTATAATGAATTAATTATGATCATGATATGTAACAACCAATGTATTTGAGATATCAGTTTTTTGAGCAATGCAATGTATCGTGATAATGTAATGTATCTGAGATTTAGTTTTTTGGGAGATTTTATGTAATATTGAAAAGTGTAACACCTCGGATTTTTGGTCCTTAAAAATTTTTGAAATTCTATCCTTACTTACTACCTTGACTACAACTTACCCTTAAGAGTCGTAGGAAGTCTTGACCGGTCCTAAGGACCTAATTATAGCCTAAACATTGTGTGTCTGTATTTGATCCCGGGTCTATCCTCTCTTTTGTGATCCCTTATGTGGCTATTCATTTTGGTTTTGACCCTGAGTGTATTTCAGATTCCTTCTTTGTGTCCACCCTAGTGGGTGACTCCACTGAGACTAAAAAGGTCTATAGGAGTTGCGTGATGTTGGTCTATGGTAGGGAAACCTAGGTGAATCTGATAGAGTTGGACATGGTAGACTTTGATGTGATCTTAGAGATGGATTGGTTGCATTCGTGCTATGCATCTCTTGATTATCGGACTCAAAAGGTCAGGTTTAATTTCCCCAATAAGCCGATGATTAAATGGGAAGGTAGTTTCCTAGCGCCTAAGGAAAGGTTCATTTCGTATCTTAGATCCCCAAAATTGGTTTCTAAAGGGTGCCTCTATCACTTAGTGCATGTTAAGGATTCTAGATCCGAAGGTCCTTCTTTTCAGACTGTCCCTGTCTGTGAATTTCTCAAGGTGTTCCCTGATGATCTTCCTGTTATCTCTCCCGATAGGAAAATTGATTTTGGGATTGATCTTCTTTTGGACACTCATCTTATTTTTATCCCTCCCTATAAGATGGCTCCGACTGAGTTGAAGGAACTCAAAGAGCAGTTGAAAGATCTTTTGGATAAGGGTTTTATCCGCTCTAGAGTGTCTCTATAGGGTGCTTCAATTCTTTTCGTGTGTAAGAAGGATAGTTTCCTTCGGATGTGTATAGATTACTGCCAATTAAATAAGGTGACTCTGAATAATAAGTATCCCCTTTCGAGAATTGATGATCTCTTTTATCAGCTTCAGGGTGCTAAGTACTTTTCTAAGATTGATCTTTGGTCTGGGTACCATCAGTTGAAAATTAGGAATGTGAATGTCCCTAAGACTACTTTTTTAACCAAATATGGTCATTTTGAGTTTTTGGTAATGTCTTTTGGTTTGATAAATGCCTCGGTGGTATTTATGGATCTTATGAATTGGGTTTTCAGTCAATTTTTGGACTTGTTTGTCATTGTCTTTAATGATGATATTTTGGTGTATTCTACGAATGAGGTGGATCATGTCGATCACCTCCATTTAGTATTACAGACCCTTAAGGAGAAGCAGTTGTATGCTAAATTCTCTAAGTGTGAGTTTTGGTTGAATGTTGTGACTTATCTAGGTCATGTTGTTTCGAGTGAAAGGATCATGGTGGATCCTCATAAAGTTGTGGTGGTTAAGAAGTGGCATAAACCAACGAATCCAACTAATATCCAGAGCTTCTTGGGTTTAACCGGTTATTATAGAAGGTTTGTGGAAAGTTTTTCTTCTATTGCTGCCCCATTAACTAAGTTGACTCAGAAAAGGTAAAGTTCTTATTGTCTGATGCTTGTGAGGGTAGTTTCGAGAAGTTGAAGGATAAGTTAACTTCGGCTCCAGTCTTGACTCTACCTGAGGGCACTGAGGGTTTTATTGTCTATTGTGATACGTTCTGAGTGGGATTGAGTTGTGTGTTGATGCATCATGACAAGGTGGTTGCTTATGTTCTAGGCAGCTGAAAGTCTATGAGAAAAATTACTCGACTCATGATTTGAAATTGTTGGTTGTGGTGTTTGCATTAAAAATTTGGCGACATTATTTTTATGGGGTCCATGTTGATATTTATTCTGACCATAAGAGCCTACAATACGTGTTCACTCAGAAGGAGCTAAATCTTTGGCAAAGAAGATGGCTTAAATTGCTCAAGGACTATGACATGAGTCTCCACTGTCATCCAGGTAAAGCTAACGTGGTTATTGATGCTCTTAGAAGGTTGTTCATGGGAATCTTATCTAATGTGGATGAGGATAAACGGGATTTGGTAAAGGATATTCACTATTTGCCTAATCTAAGAGTCCGTCTCTTGGATTTCGAGGACGGTGGTGTGGTTGTTCAAGAGATGGAGAAGTCATCTCTTGGAGCTGAAGTAAAAGAGAAACATATATTATATCCTATATTGATACAAATTAAGAATGATGTGGGTAGGCAGAAGGTGATGGTTTTCAAGATTGATGGTGGTGGTATCTTGAGGTACCAAGAAAGATTATTTGTTCTCGATGTTGATGGTTTACGAGGAAAAATTTTGGCCAAAGCTCATGAGTCGCGTTATACCATTCACCCTGGTTTGACAAAAATGTATCATGATCTTAAGAAAATTTATTGGTGGATAATATGAAGTGGGATGTGGCCAATTTTGTGGCTAAGTGCATGGTGTATCAGCAAGTGAAGGTGGAGCACTTGAGGCCCGATAGGTTAACTCAAGAGATTGAGCTACCGATATAGAAATGGGAAATAATTAATATGAATTTTACTACCGGTCTTCCGCAGTCTCGCCAGCAATTTGATTTGATTTGGATCATAGTGGATAGGGTGACTAACTTTGCTCACTTCTTACCAATGAGGACTAATTTCTCTTCTGAGGATTATGCCAAGTTATTCATTAAGGATATCCTGAAGTTGTATGGTGCTCCAGTTTCTATCATATATGATCGAGGAACCCAATTCTCATCTCACTTTTGGAGGTCGTTCCAACGAGGTTTGAGGACTACGGTAACCCTTAGTACCACTTTTCACCCGCAGACGGATGGGCAAACGGAAAGGACTATTCAGGCCATGGAAAATATGTTTTGGGCTTTTGTATTTGATTTTGGTGAAAGTTGGGCTGACCACTTGTCTCTCATAGAATTTTCCTACAACAACAGTTATCACTCTAGCATTAGTATGGCCCCATTTGAAGCCTTAAATGGTAGGAGGTATAGGTCTCCTATTGGGTGGTTTGAGGTTGGTGAAAATAAGTTATTTGGACCTGATTTAGTTCACCAATCCATGGAAAAGTTGAAGGTGATTAAGGATATACTTAAGGCCGGCCACTCAAAGTCGCCAAAAGTCCTACGTGGATGTGAGGCGAAGGGAGTTGGAGTTAAGTGTTGGTGATTGGGTAATCTTAAATGTGTCTCCTATGAAGGGAGTAATGCGGTTTGGTAAGAATGGAAAGCTCAGTCCCTGTTATATTTGTCCGTACTTGGTTTTGAAGAGGGTTGGTAATGTTGCATAAGAATTATAGTTGCCTTCTAATTTGATCTCCATTCATCCGGTATTTCATGTTTTGACATTGAGAAAGTACGTGGGTGATCCTTCGAAGGTTGTTCCCTCGAAAAAGGTAGGCATTTCAGATTCCTTGTCTTATGAGAAAGTCCTGATTGAGATTTTGGATCGACAAGTCTGTCAGTTGCGGACTAAGGATGTGGCTTCAGTAAAGGTTCTTTGGAGAAACCAAATGATTGAGGAAGCTACTTGGGAAGTCGAGGAGGGCATGAAGTCCAAGTATCTAGTTCTTGTTCCCCGCTTCAAAAAATCGTGCTTGAGGTATGTGTATTCCTTAATATCTTTGTTTTCTGACTTTGTTAAAGAAAATTTTGATTTCCTTGGTTTCTTTGTTTTTGTCTTTGTTAAAAGTAAGTGTGGTTGTATTTAGAGTCAAATCGTGCCAATAAATGTCTTGTCCTATCATTCGAGGACGAATGATTCGAAGGGGGGTATGTATGTAACACCCCAGATTTTTGGTTCTTGAAAAATTCCTGAAATTTTATCCTCACCGCCTTGACTACAACTTATCCTTATGAGTCGTAGGGAGTCTTGACAGGTCCTAGGGACCCAATCGTAGCCTAAGTTTTGCTCTGAGTATGAGTGGCTCACTAAGAGTCGTAAGGACTCATTACAAGTTGTTGGGTGCAAATCGTAGGACGTCCAGTGTGTACCCTCAAATGGGTTCTGTGTTGACTACGACTGGACCCTACGGGTCGTAGGGTCCCATTACGAGTCGTACCAGTTGAGTTATAGGGTTAATTATGTGTGGGTGCCCTGAAAACTGTCTTGGCTACAATTCGTGGCGACGAGTCGTAATGAAACCTTACGAGTCGTACAGTGACTTGTAGTCACTGACGACTAAATTTCAGTTTTTAAATTAAGGGCACTTTGGACAATTTCCTAATTACCCAATTAAAACCTCACGTTCATAAAACACTTAAGGGGGTTATTTCTCATTCATAACATGATCAAAGACTTTCAAAACTCTCTCAATTCTCCCAAGCAGCCATACTTAGGGTTTCGAAAAGGTAGATCATCCAAGGACTCAAGAGTAGAATTCTCTCCATAAACTTGGATATTACAAGCATGTTACTCTTCCCTAATTGCTAATTTGTTAAAAGCATATATTTTATAGTATTGTTCATATGGTATTGATAATTGTTTTGAAACATGGGTTGAGGTTTTTGAATGTTAGTTGTTGAACTATGTTTTCCCATGGTTTACATATGGCTGTTCATGCTTTAGTTATGGTTTCGAACCTGTGGGTGCATAGGTATGGTGAATAAACAAGGAGATTGTGATTTCCCCTAACTTGTGACTTTTGAAGTTGTTATAATCTCAACCTTACATTGTGAAATCGATTTTGAATATGTAAAATATCCATATTGAACTACTCTTGAACTATTGTATAATGTGAAAAGTCAATGAAGCATAATGATTTTTGAATTGAACCTTAAGTGGTTACATAATTCCCTAAGATAATGTATAATTAGACCAAGGGGGTTGTGAATTCCCCAAAGTGATGATAATTAGTTTGGCATGTTGATGTTACCTTGCAAGTGTAGTTAGTATGATGATACCAACAATGTATGCCTTAATGTGTAGTATGGTTCAATGAATGAGAATGTGTGGTAAATGATTTAATTGGGCTTTAATGAGGGTTGTGTAGCTGAGTCATGAAATTTGAGGTCCTGAGGGACCGATACTAGAAATCGCGATTGCGGACGTAGGGGTCGAAATGACTGGGTGATTCGAGTCCCCCTTATTATTATCATATGATTAGGAGGTTCGAGTCCCCCATATTATATTACATGATTATGGGTGTTTGTTTCACCTTGATATGCTAGGAGGTTCGAGTCTCCCATAGAGCGTATGTATATTCTCTGGTTCTTGCAACCACAAGCACTTGGGCCCTTCCAGCTTGGGGAGAGTTGGGCCCATATAGTTGTGGGTGCCTTCTTATGTTATGACGGTTGAGCTACACAATTCAGGCTAAAGTTTTAAAGTGCATGTTAAGCCTTGTTTCCTAATATATATATATATATATATATATATATATATATATATATATATATATATATATATATATATATATATGCATTGAATTTGAATGATTTAAACTGTTGATCACAATATTATGTAATCCTTATCCCTGATTTACATGCTAGTGTTCACCCAACTTACCATCTCCAGACATTATATCCCCATGCGATACAGGCCTCGGAGATACTTCTACTTTTCCTGTGCAGAGTTAGGTGGATCAGCTCGATTCATTAGTTCGTTGTGGTAAAGTGGTGAGCCTCCTTTCTCAGGAAGGCTTAAACATTTCCTCAGTTCTTATCCTAGATTAGAATTGAGAGTTTTCATTATCATTAACATTATCATTGCCATTGTCAGAGTCGGAGACATGTTTCGATCAAGACTAACTTTTTATTCTTTTATTAGAAGGCTTCATTGGATTACTATGGACTTGGGTGATATTGGTAGGTTGTTTGGCCGGTTACCGATTATCGGTTATAGACATGATTTAAATATTATTAAGCTTATTTTTATGCTATCTTGTTATATGCTCAGAATTCATCCGACCTTGGGATGTTGTGTTCACTTGGTTAGGTGCAGGGGGTGGTCTCCGGTCCATGTGGGACTTGAGATGCCCGTCACGGCTAGGCCCTGGTTCGGTTCGTGACAAAAAGATATTGAATAAAGAGTAATTAGCTCCACAATAGTGGGATTTATGTTGTTTACTCGTGTGGCGATGTCCGAGCTAAGCACGGGTCCAACAATTTATTCTTAATACTTGCTCCTCAATTTATGTGTCATCATTTGATATGACATTGAATTTAAGAAAAAAAGAAATATTTTATTTATGGTCTAAAATAGTCTATAACAATTTATGTGTCTATAAATTATTTTATTAAGGAAAAAAATACACAACATTAGATTGTTTAATACAAGTTATAACAAATCTTTTTAGTTTGCAACTTATGGCAAGTTTTTCTTTTTTAAAAAAATTATTTTTATAAAGAATTAAATAACACCAATCAAATAAGGAAATAACAGATTTTATATAACCAAATTAAATAAATCTTCCTTTAAAATAGATTGTAGTTAATAATAGATATCAATCGCACCCCAAAATCTCTCTTGAACCATTTTTTTTTCCTTTTTAAGTGCCTCTTCTTCTATCTTTTTTTTTCTTTTTAAAATGCTTCTTCTTCTTTAACGTTTTAAGTTTTTGTTTGTTCTTGTTCCTGCAACATATCAACAAACATATATTGTTTTCAACCAAAATATTTCATAATTTTTTTCTATTGCAGTTCTTCAAATTGATATGAAATAGAAATTTGAGTATTTTATGTGAAATTCAAGTTCTTCAAATTTTTGTTCGATTTTGGTTGCTTCATCCCTTCTTCAACCAAGGAAGAAGAAAGTTAAGATTGAAAGTATATTAAACAATCAAAGTAAGTTGGTTTCGGATATAATTGTTGATGCGAACATACATCACCGTTGAAGCAACCTATTTTGAACATGCGTAGTGATAGTTTGTCGAAGAAATCTGCTATTCCTAAAAAAAAAAAAAGGAACAACAAGAGGAAAAATATTTTGACTGAGCAAGTTGCAGATTTCAATTTTGATGATGAAATCCCTTCACACAAGCTTAAATCTCTATTTTCTTTATAGATTGAAAATTTCTTTCCATTAATACACTCTCAGGGGAGGATCTATTAAGGCTCGTGGGGGTGGCACGCCACTCGCAAACTTCGACGGAAACACTGTATATATAGTTATATATATATAAGAATATAGTTATATATTAGATCTGTCACCCACAATAACAAAGTATTGTTTATTGTAGGTGGTAGAGTGCTATTTTTGTATCCCCAAGGTCGTGTGTTCGAACTTGGCTAGCTGCACTTGATTTTTTAAATTTTTTTAGCTAACAATTGCTTCATTAAAACAAGGCAACAGCAAAAAAGGATACTTTACACCTAATAAAGGTGTATTATCAGTTAACTTTTATAGAAAAGTAATATTAGTTTTTGACTTTTTTTTTAATTGTTGTTTAAAAAGGTTAATAAAGTATCTCACATTAAAATAAACAAAAAAAAACCTTTTTGGCAATTTCCAAATCAGAGCTAATCAAAATGCTTTCTTGTTGTTGGCTATTGAGGTTTGTTGTTGCTGCTCTGCTTGCTCTCTCTCTCTGGTTGCTTCTTGCCCTCTTTGTAAGTTGTTTTAAAAAATTATTTTGTTTCTCTTTTGTTGAGCTTAGAAATTCAAATTTGGAATTATCTTGATTTAGGAGAAAATATTCTAATTTTGTGAATTGAGATGGAGAATTTTTTCAAGAAGGTTAATTATTCTCAATCAAGTTCTAGAAGGTTAATTATGTTCAATCAAGTTTTAGTAATGTCAATGTCAATCGTTCTTATCTTATAACTGACCTCGATTTGTGTTCACTTAAAGCTGATCTGGAATAAAGAAGACCTATTTCTGATTATGATCGTCGAATACGAGATGAAGTAAGGAAATATTATATTAAAAAAGGGTCTTGTCAACCTGTCTTGAAATCATACCCTTCACGTGAAATAGGAGGTAGAATGCATCAATTTGCTTCAAGTTGGTTTAAAGGTTCACATTCGATTTAATTGGAGTATAGTGTGGAGAAAGATATCGCATATTATCTTTGTTGTTATTTGATCGATAAGTTTACTTGGCAATTGGCACCCACAGAGTCGGATCCTGAATCCGCCTCTGTACACTTTCTTCCTTAATTAATTTACTTTTACTTTCATCTTGCCACTGAGTTCTTTGATTTTGATTTATGAAAATAATATAAAATTCTATATTTAGTGTTTGAAAATGATATAAAATCTACTAATGAGGAATGTTATAACAAATTATATTGAAATTAGTTTATATATCCATCTCATTTACTAAATGATATTTCTTAGCAGGATCTCAATTTATATAATTCGTAACAAAAATACAATAAAAAAATATTATGATTTTTATGTGAATATGTGTGAAAAATAAATTTATACCCATTAATTACACACTCTTTATGTGTATTACATTTTATTTAATTTTTCAACCAAGTTTAAATCATGTTATATATCAATATCATAAACAAAATAATGATGATGATGAAGAAGAAGAAGGAGGAGGAGGAGGAGAAGAGGAGGAGGAGGAGCTTTGGTTATTGAATTTGAAGAAATTAAAACGTGCAAACCATGTATCTCAATATTAAGGAAGATAAGAAACCAAAAAGTCCAAACATATCCTATAAATAAGAAGAAAATAGAAGAAATATGTTGTTGACAATAAGTTGAACGGTCAAATTATCAATAAAAAACTACGATATAAAGGATAAGAACAAACAAAATTTTCATTATTTCAAATAGGGCACAGGAAAAAATGTTGAAACATATCACTTCATTGTGAAAATTAGAGGAAAAAAGTATCTGGTGCAATTGAATGAACACTACAATCTTTCATACTGAAAAGATTATTAAAAAAAAATACGATATATCTGAATTTATATTGAAGAAGTATAAGTTCATACTGAAAAAGTAAGAAAAAATATTATGGTAAAAAGATAAAATCTGTGATTATCTTCAAAAATGGAAGAAGATTTGAAGGAATAATGTGTATTAATATAAAAAATATTTTTATCAAATTTTACTCCTTAATTTAAGAACAAATGTTGTAATTTTATTGATAAAGTTAAAAAAATATATATATATAAAGAAAGATTATTATTGAAACCAAAATTTATTCCTACCATAATTATCAAAAGAGTTAATGAGAAGAGATAGAATATTAAAGACTAAGAAATACTCCCTCCATCTCATTTACTCATCTCAAATTTTCTAATTTGATTTCTCATTTTACTTGTCATTTTTCAGTAATCAAGACAAAAAAAAATTCTTTTTTCTTTTTTACCCTTAGTATTAATTATTTTTTCTTCAAATTAAAATACAAACATTATTTAATAAGGGTACTATGGTAAAGTAACCATTATTTTTCTTAATCAATGTACAATATCAAATTGGGACAAGTAAAATGAGACGGAGGGAGTAGGAGATAATTTGACTAATAATTATGTAACAAACGAATTTATTTAAAAAATATATATATTTTTTAAAAATTGTTATAACTTACAATTAAATCTTTAGTTCAATAATTATGTAAAAGTGTTGATATAACTTGCGATAAACAACCTACTAATTATATACAAGATAATTTTCACTTTTATTAATTGTAAAAGAAAATCTTGAAATTTCTTTTGAATTATAGAAAGGTAGTAAATTTTGGTGAAGCAATTTGAAATTGTCGAATTAAAAATGATTCTTCGCTCATTTGCCTTTTTTCCTAACCCTCATTTACTTCATTGGAGATACAAATGGTTACTGTTTTTTCCTTTTTGACGTTTGAGTTATTAGGACGTATGATAAATTAAAATCAATGTTAAATGAACTTGTAATCAAGTACTGAAGGATGCATTTTTTTTAATAATTGTTATAAATTATAAGAGAAATTAGGTTTAATAAAAATGCACACATAATTTATTAACAACGTTTAGAAAATTATTTAAATTTTCTAACCAACAAATCTATTAAATAAGGTGGCCAGCATTCTAAATTAAAAAGACATCTTTCTTAATCATCGAAAAACAGAAGAGTGGTAGCTATTGACTATTGTTTCATTTGAAACAAACTTCAAGTTGCAACCAATTCAATCGGATAATTTTCATAAAACTAAAATGGAGCTTGTAATTCTTTAGCAATTAATTTCATAATTTCTTTTTACAATGTTAAATGTCATGCCATTTGGCAACAACAGATTAGCTTTTGACAAAGACTAACTTTGATAGATGTTAAATCACGTGACATGACGCGTGTAAGAAGGAATTTCACACGACTCAAATCTCAGGCAGAAGAATAAATGATAAGGACCTAAATATAATTATAGGAAAGTTATGTTAAAGATTTTGGCCAAATTATCGACAGCCCCCTAAATTTGGCATGATCTTTCACTTTATCACGTTAAGTGAACGAACGTTGTTTACTTTTGGCACCTCAAATAGCTATAAAGTATATCATTTTGACACTTTTTGCTGATTCAGTAAAGAGAGTGTATCACACTTGCTTTTGGGCGCGTGGCAGGAGTATTTTCGTAATTTTTTCATCTTTCTTCTCTTTCTTCTTCACTCTTTCAACCCATTAACTTTTCCACCATTTTTTTTATTCTTTTCTTAACACAGCAACCTCAGAAAATCAGTGTCCAGCATAAGCCACAAATTTAATATTTTTCAGCAAAGCATCAATAGTAATGGAGTGCTGGACCACCATAATTTTCAACATCAGAAAATGAATGGTGAAGCTGATACAATTGAGGGAGGTGAACGTTTTGACAGGAGATGAGGGAATTATAGATAATGTTTTCGAAATTGAACCCACAGACTAAGGAGTTTGCGTCTCCTTCACTTTCTAACAACCATGGTGTAGTGCCAATCTCTCTAGGTGGAGAACAATTTAAATTTGATTTCTTTCAATTTTGTAATGAAATTTTCCTTCTTTGAGAAACAAGAAATTAAGAAATAAAAATAATTTCTTTTAAGAAACAAGAATGGTTGATTTTTTCTTCTATTGATTTTAACCATTTTTGTTTCTTAAATTCGTGAAGCAATTTTTAATGGGGAGGTATATTTTCGTAAAGTTTGTGTTTGAAAATGACACATTTTATAGCTTGTCTGAAATTCGTGAAGCTTTTAATGTGTATCTGTCAACCTTAGAGAATGGGGAGATATGTTTGTCATCCTTAGAAAATTTAACCTCCATTAATGGAGGTTAAGAAGATTGGGTGGGGAAGACATTGTTGGGGGCTCTTTTGTAATTATTTAGTAAAAAAAACATGTGTCATTAATTTATTGAACATAAATTTCATGTGTTTTAGTCTTTAAAAAAAAAAATTATAGATGCATATAGTGATGTGGCAATTTAAATGAGTTGGCACAAATCAATTGATCATTTTATCCACGTTGGCAGTGAGTGAGATACACTCACCAATGTTGATGTCGAAAGGTATCAAAATGACACACTTTATAGCTACTTGAAGTGTCAAAAGTGAACAACGTTCACTTGAGGTGCCAATATAAAAGATCGTGTCAAGTTTAGGAGGTTGTCGATGGGTTTGGCTTAAGATTTTTTTATAGCCAATCAAAATTGAAAAAAAGACACGACATGGTCATATTTTATTTAAATAGCCTAAGTTTTGTATTTAGTCAAAAAATAGTCAGTCGACTATTTTATTTTCACATTATAGTCATTTTCTAATTTGGGTTATTTTGGCTCATGTAGTACAGGTACAGTTTATTTATCATATTGATACAGTGCATATACAATATTGATACAATTTCCAACTTGGGTCATTCGGCTCTTTTTTAAAAATTCTGCTTTTTTTTTTTTGTTGTTTAAAAATAACAATTAAATATACTTGTATAAAAATGGTATAATTGTTATATAGAATTTGTATTTATATAAGATATATGTATAGAAATTGTATAGTTTCATCAATTATGTATATGTATAAAATATATATAAAAATATATATAAAGAGTGTATAAAAATTATATAATTGTTGCAAAAAATGTGTAAAAAAAATTGTACAATTATTGTATAAATTGTGTATCGAAACTATATAATTTTCGTATAGACTATTTATATGTATAAGATATGTATAGAAATTGCATAGAACATGCCAACGAATTAAAATGGCTAGAAAATAAAATTTGAATTCCATAACTATTTTTGTGGAATTAATTTCAGCCGTGTGGCCATTTGTGTTCTTTTCACAATTTTCTATTATCCCTTAATAAGCTTATATTGATGGGCTACGGACTGCTTAAGCCCAACTCCATCTTAAATTACACAAAATCACAAACTTAAGAGAATTTATTATCTAAAATTTCCTATTTTTTAAATAATTACTTAAAATATCAAATTTTATATTTTACTCTTAATACATATGAATAAAAATCTCATCCTACTTTTACTCCACAATTAATGCATGCAATCTATTTAACTTTGAAGATTTTTTTTTCAAATATTTCATCCCTAAAATTTCTTCCAAATTATCATCAATTAATACAACTTTAAAATATGTTTATTTATAAATATTGATACATTTAACATATGTTTGACATACGTAAATTACTTATTTTTGGTGTGATATTAAATTTTTAATGATTAGTGAGTAATTTTACGAAATATATCATTGTGATACATCTGAACCAGATGTATCATTATGATACATCTGGAGTATCATTTTCACGATTTGTGCCAAAATTTTACTCCACGTAATAGTTGAATTTGTTACTTCTTAAAATAAAAATCTTTCCTGTTTTAAATATATCACTAATTATATGTATCACGTTATAACATATGTATCACAAATTTAAAAATCCAAAATATGATGTATATTTGATACATTTAACATATGTTTGACATATGTAAATTATTTATTTTAATGTGATATTAAATTTTTAATGATTAATGAGTAATTTTACGAAATATTTCATTGTGATACATCTAGAACTAGATATATCATTGTGATACATCTGGAACCAAATATATTTTTTTCATAATTTGTAACTAATTTTACTCTCCGTAATAATTAAATTCATTACTTTCTAAAATAAAATATTTTCTATTTTAAATATATCACTAATTATATATATTATATTATAATATATATATATATATATATATATATATATATATATATATCATAAATTTAAAAATTAGAATATAATTTAATTTAATAAATTGAGGGATTTATGTAAGTTACCAAATACTTATGTCAGTGAAGCCCAAACCCAAGCCCAAGAATGAGTGAATGAGTGAGAAAGAGTGAAAAGAGCATTGTTGTCGGTCTTCATCAACAAACGCATCCTTTATTGATTCTCATCGCACAACCCCAACGCTGAATGGAGCAACACAAGAAAAAATGGAGGCTTTCCACTGATTTTTCTCTAATCAACAATCTAGACGATGGCTGTCTTATGCACATCTTTAGTTTTCTTCACCCTATTCCAGGTATAATAACAGTAACTACTACTTCCCTACCTATCTATCTATCTTTTTTGTTTTTCTTAATAACCGCTGTCCGGGACAGCTTGTGCGCTCTCCTATCTCTCTTTCATATAAAAAATTTTCTCTATTATTTCCTTATCTTTTTAAACAGTTTTCTATTTTCAGTTAAATTTATATTTCTTTGGTTCAAGAATTGCAAAACCCAATTCTTGATTTTATCACTTGAAGGTTACAAAAAGTCATTCTATTTTTTGTGGTGGTGGTGGTGGGGGGGGGGGGGGAATTCAACTGATTGTTTTCATCATAGTTGATTTACAGCTAGAATTAACTGTTTCTTTAGTTCAATTTTGCAAAACCCAATAAAAGGTTGTAAAGATTGGATTTTTGTATGCCCTTACGGACTTCATCCTAGTTAATTTTTAGCTTAGGTGAAAGTTTATTTGCTCCAAAATTTTCTTTTTTCTTTTTTCTCCTATGTCCAATTTCTGGTCTTGTTTGTGTTATACTTGCTCGAGATTATGGTTAATGTGTTTAACATATGAATGGATAACACCCCAGATTTCTTTACATCCATAAGAAAAAACAACATACCGAGTGAAATCCCACTTGTGGGTCTAGGGAGGGTAGAGTGAACGTGGACCTTACCCCTAATTCAGGGAGGTAGAGAGGCTGTTTCAGAAAGACCCTCGGTTTACATCCATTAGCAGTGGTTTTATTATGCATGCCCATTTCGTAGCTGCTTATTGATTGACAAGCTCTAGATGAGTGGCATTAACTTTGTATATTGCTATCTTGGTTCTTGAATTCTCAAATATCAATAGGGGTTCCTAATCTAGCAAAAGGAAGCAACAACACTCCATTGCTATCGTCATGCACATGATACATCAAGAAGAGAATTAGTATAAATCAAAAGGTTTTTACCCAAAACTTTGCTTTGATACCTCCTAAAGCAAAATAGGCACGCGCACAGCTAGAGACTGCTTGTGTCGTGTGGACCCAGGTATTGCCTAGTTTAGTGTAGCACCTGGATTATGCCTTCTTCTTTCCAAGATTCGAACCATGCGTCGCTGGGAACAAAGTAATAATAACCAAAGCACAAAAAAAATGTGACTTGGATATGAACTTGTTTTACACCTTATCACCTGAGAACTGTTAGTTTATTATTATATTTCCATTCAAAACAGCTGAATGTTAGGCTTTGAACACGTGATCTAGAGAGCAGCTTGGTTTTGCCTATGAGTTTCTCTTGTCTTTGCTCTTTTTTCATTGATCTCTGTGAAAGGTAACTATAGACTTCTCACCAGCTCTCACAGTAGCCTGATTACATACTCATCTTTCCCTTTTTCCCCTCAATTATGATTTCGTGTAAATTATCCCTTATTGTTTCTTTGTAAGCTCAGCCAATTAACCGGGCAAGCAACCTTAACCTGTTAGCTCAATGCTGGTGGAGGAGCATATACTTGAACAGTTCAGCATTTGCGTCTGCTTCTGTCGTGAGGCTTGAGTAATGCAAGTAGTCTTATTGTGGAAAAAAGATTTTAAGAGCTCTTAGCATTACTTGTTTTTAAAAAGAGCAAATAATAAAAAAGTTTGTCTACTCATACCCCAGATTTCTTAAAGGCAATGAGCAGTAGTTTTTAAGCACCGGCACCACTGTTAAAGCTATACTTGATTTATTGGATTACAAGAAGAGATTAATTTCTTTCTTAGAACTTATTGTGGGTGGTCATCTGGAAAACCTTATTAGTTTTTTCGTTTGTGTGTATTTGGGAGGAGGAAATAATTTCCATATTTGCACTGATATTCATTTTTTCATTTGCATGTGTGCACTGTGATTCATTTTTCTAGTGTGCTCCAACAGGATGAATCTGTTTGATGTTAGTGTAGACCACATTATAGTGCTATGTGATTCTTTTCTGTCACAACTTGCTGTTGAGTTGCAGATCGGTATAACACCGCCCTCGTTTGCCACAGATGGCGATTCTTGGCATGTCACCCTCGGCTGTGGTTGCGAGTAGATCGTTCTGTGAAAGATTTGTCTCATCCTGGAGTTTATCCGAACATTGAGATGGCCGTATCTGCTGCAAGGTTAGCATTTTTATACCACTTTGTTTTCTCTGTTCTGATCTTGGGCTTACAAGCTGATGTCATAGATGCTGTTCAGGCCTGGGGACTCTATACTGATTGCTGCAGGAGGCAGCCATCGTGTATCAAATATTCAGATTGAAAAGCCACTTTGCTTGGTAACTTTGAAATGTTAACCTCAGATTACTTTACATACTTAATGCCTACAAGATGCTGGATCTTTTGATGTTTCAGAGTCTTGAGATTTCTGAGAGTTTTTTCAAAGCTATATAATTATGTGAAGTCACATTATAGCTGTTCCCACTCGTAGAGCTTCTATTTAGTTTGTGGATGATATGATGTGCACGCGAATAGTTATAGTAATGTAAATTCATTAGATGTATGGAGGTAATGCTGGAAAACCATATTATATGGTATACTTGTTGGAATTGCAAATTGAGAGAACCAAATACTTGGTTAGTCTTTTTTTTTTTTCAAATAAAAACCTAATAAATTGAACCAATGAGGCTGTCTGGTGCACGAATCATCCGGCATCCACGGTGTCTGGGAAGGGGCTGTACCCTTTGGGTGTAATTAGACAGCCAATCTTTATGCGAATCTTCACACGGGTATGAGTGGCTGATTCCATGGCTCAAACTTGTGACCTCTAGGTCACATGGAGACAACTTTACCATTGCTCCAAGATTCCCCTTCGATAAGTTGAACCAAATGAACCCAAATTTCCCCTAATTGACTCAATGCACAATGCTTTTTTTGTCTCTATTTTAAGTAGTAGTGCCTCGGTAACCTTCAAATCCTAGGTTCGCTTCTGGTTGTGATGGTTGTCCAACCCTAGACTGTTCACATACAATGCACCCATGTCAAGATTTTCTCCCTTGCCATATAGGCATATACCTTGCAAGAGAAAAATAAATGCATGTAAATTATCTATCAGATTAAAGGCACTAGACTTTCGCGGCCTCAACTTCCTTTTTACAGATTGGCGCAGGTGAGAGTCCTGATGATACAACTCTTATTTGCTCCCGCAGTTCAGACAGGTTTGTGAGACCTTCATTACTTTTCTACTACTTTTTCTCCTTAATCAACTTGACATTGTACCTTAAATTAGAGCATCAGATTCTTTTTGCAATTCTGATCAAAATATTAAACGAACCACAACAAGATTACATTACACCATCTTCAATTCAGTCTGTGCAATGCTTATTCAAGTTTGTATAAGACCAGTTAACCCGAATTTGGATTTGCTCTCTGATATGTGGAACTGTTTTCACTCGCTATTGTATGCATCTTTGTTCTTTGTTCTGAACAGCGCATTAGAGTTCATGTCCACATGCAAGCTGGCTAATTTGACTGTGAGGACAGAGCTCGGTTGCTGCTTGCTTCATAGAAGCGGGAAGCTCACAATTGATGGGTGCATTCTTCAGTGTGAGTCGAACCCTCTGGACCATCTCTCCTATGCAATTATCAGTACTGCTGGTGCTGCTGAGGTTGTCTCATCAGCACTCGAGACTTGTAATAATGGTGTTTCGGTTGTGAGAACTCGAATTGAAGGAGGTGCCAAAGCTGTCCTAACCAGTGGGACACTTTCGTTGCAACGAGTACGAGTCATTTATACTCGTACATCACTCTTCTTCTGGTTTGAGGTAGAAGACGGCGACAAGAATACTGTGGAACCTGCATCCGTTGAATTGCCAATTAGTTAGTCAATCTACTTCCGCTGGGTTCCAATTGTCGTTATCCTCTCGTCACCTATCTTGTAAAAGAGGAAGGGCCTGAGAGAGTGTTGGCTGTACCTTATTTTTCTAATTCTGTACTCAGTTTTAATGTATCATTGTGTAATAGTTCTTGGTTCTTTAATAACAGTAGTAGCTCTTCCAGTGAAAAGCATTTCACTGTTGCTGATGCATTACAAGGAGCTTTGCCAGACCCCAACACCTAATTTCTCCCCTACAGAATCTTGTATAATTATATTGTTTTGGCAGCATGAAGAACATTATGTTGCTTCAAATTGCGTCGTCTCCAAGAGGCCCCCCTCTCAGTTGCTTCAAATTGCAACGTCCCCAACAGGCCCACATCTCAGTTCACTTGTCTAGTGAATCCTGCCAATTTGGCCATTTTTCAAATTCTCCGGACGAATAATTGTGCTATATGAACCATCGCATCTCTTGCAGCTTGTTTGTATGGTTGTTACCGATGGTACATTATGAAGCAATATCTAACTCAAAAGTGATGACGTTCCATTTCTTTGTGGTTCCATTGAATTTGGTTCGATAATCATCTTCTCTATGATACACCTATTTAAATCACTGGAAAATTAAGCTTGGATTAAACTGAGTGGACCTAAATTCAAAGGCAAAAGATTAAAATATTCTCGCGAAAACAATTTCATCAATTCTCTAACATTAGACCACTGTTTCAATTGTTGACAACACACGAATGAATCAATGGACAAAACTTTTCAGTCAACAAATAGCATGAGAATATCACAAAGGAAAACTACCTCAAGACCATAAAAAGAAGTGCGTCAAATACATCCAAAAGCACAAAATTTAAGAACAAATCTAATCTCCCGAATCAATCCATACTCGAAGATCAGGATGCTCTTTCATCTGTTTATAGCATTCAGTACAATGTAAGTGTTGCCTCTGGGACAATGATTACCAAACTTGTGTTATTGACTATAACGCCAGTTGTTCAAGGCGTGTCTCTACAGGAACTTCATCGGGGTGTGTGTTTTCATAAAAGAATACGGTTGTATCATGTACTTGTAAAAAATCTGGGAGAGCACTCCTTGCCTGCAGCTTGTTTTAGGTTCAGCTGAATGAGTTGCCTAACATCAATCAACTATATTTGCAGATAGTTAGTATATAGCTGAATTAGTTCATAATGAAATCTAAAGTGTTCAGATACAAATACCTAACAGGCCTCTTTTTTTTTTTTTTTCTTTTTTTTTTTTTGACTTGCACCGGGTATCAGAGACTCTTCGAGTCTCGACTAATCCCGAGGGTGCACAGGCCCTCGGCAAGAAGTTTCCCGCAAGTGCACCACGGGTAATTCAGGGTTTTCATCCAGTCCGATGGCCCTCAGAAATTGTTTGGCTGGAACTAAATATTTGCAGAGTATTCTTTAAAAAGGAATTGAACTGGTTTAGAGAACATTTGAAATCACAGTGCTATAAACAAATAAAAGAGGGAAAATAGATGTTTTAAATGTGAGTCCAATTACGAGGAAGCAATGAAAAAAGAAAATGTCTCTCATCGTGCCTTATTGCTACATCACACCCCTACTACAGAGTCAAATTATTGGACGCCATACCAAAACTGAGAAATGCATTGATGCTAAGAAACCTAATCAAGAAGGAAAAAAGGAATGATACCTCACTAATATCTATAGAACAGCTGAAGCTTGATACTACTATTTCAAGAAATCAATTTCTGTTTCACCACAATATCATCAGCAGAATAATAGTCAGCTATGAGCTTGTATACGTATGAAGCATTATGTCCACCCCTGAAACAGGAAAAGAGAATAAACTCAAGAGTTTTAAAATAAAAAAGGGAAAAGAAATCAAAAACATAATAGAAGATCATGTAGTCAAGTTAGAGAGAACCAGTGTCATATGATTCCGTATTGCCAAAAAGGGAACATGTTACAATATAAGAAAACAAAATATTTCACAAACTTGTTAGTTTGTACAGTCAATATTGATCAGACAGTTTTCCCAGGGAAATTTCTTCTTGCATTTACGTAGATTGAGTTGTAAATTAATCTCATGCATGTTAAGGTCGGGTTACATCACTATCAATTAGCATTCCCCAAGGAGTAATATAACATGAAATACATTCTCAAAAATACTAGCAGTAAGGGGAACTCACGTGTCTGTTATAAATAAACTAACAAGATTTGGTGGCACGTAATCAAATGCAGGATTAACAACATGAAGTAGAGGGGAACCAGAGCTGCTCCCAAAATCCAGGCAATCTGAGAATTCTCCAAAATCCAGTAGCTCAGCTGGTGATTTCAATTCATTTAGCAAGACTTCTGGATTGTGCGGATACAAAGGGCATAACTGTTGCACAAATAAGTAGAGTTCCAAATGATTCTCAGTTGAAACAGATGCAGTAAGAAAAGACATTTGACCAGAGAAAAATAGTTCACCAATTTTTATGGTATTCCTTCACTCAACTACGAGAATACCAAGAAATCACAAGTAGTATTTTAAAATAACGCATGTCCTACAATGTTAGTGCGATTTGTTTAGCTGCCTTCTTCATTCTTCATGCTCAGGTTCCAATTTATAAGAGTTCTCTTTATTTTATCCATGTCAATAGGTATGTGATTTTATTCAAATTTAAATACCATCATATGATGCTTAAAATCTATCATATATTTCTTTCGAGATGGAAAATTTATGGCCCTTTGCACGGTTTCAGTTAGCATTTGTAAAATTATGTTTTTTTGTGGTAGTTGAATACAAAACCAGTATCGCTTCCCCATGAAATTTCATGTTTCTGGTTCCATTTCAAACTTATTAATCGCGACATGACTAATGAGATATATTCATTACCTTTACGGAGTGAACTATCATAATCCTGCCATAGGACAGTACCCTATAACAATGCAACTTCAACCATGAAATACATCGAATAGTTCTTTCAGCATCACTGCTAAGTAGGCTATTGGCTAGAGATTGATAGTGGCATGACTCTTAAGATTAGATGCATTTGTGTGTTTCTTGTGGTTTCTAACATAGTGAGGATCGAGGAGCCAAGATGTGGCGTGGTAGTGTTGTAGTCAGCTTCTGATACTTGGTAGTGAGCTGAGTCGCAATGACTATGATGGAAGAATACCAAAGTGGGAGACTAATCTCATATTGAATAGGATGGAACCACTGCTAGCTAGAACATAGTCACAATCCTTTTCGAATTTCACCTAGGACACCGCCGAGCAATTAGCTAGATAATAACATATAAAATTTGGAAGCCAAAATGTGCCATCTATAATTAAGTGTCCCAGGTAGCTCTGCAATCAATCTTCAACTAAATGAGGTGGTATGAAATCAAGCCTTAGTTTGATGAGAGTTTGATTAAGAATCACTAGTAGGCTCAAGCTTGACTGTAAAAATAGTGAATACTGAATAGGTTTGACTTGAATTGCGACTAGGCACTAATTTGAGCATTTAGCCTGAACTAGAGCTCAATCCTTCTAAACGGAAAACCCCCACACAAAGGAATACATAGGAATGCTGCATTATATTATTTTCAGTTTAATGTAACATCCTTACACTCTTCGAGACTTTCACCATTGTCTTCTGTACATCTTCTAAGCACAAATGTTATCACTCATTCAAATTATTCTCTCTTCAACTCTGTGAAGGTCAAACTCATACCTTTTCTTAAAGCAAGCATAAACAGATTCGACCTCTAGTGATTCATTTGTGTCCTACTGAGTAGTCTTAGGTCCGAGACCGTTTTAGTAGTGGCAATAATCTTAGTCCACGTGTCAGTTAAAATCTTAATTCTTTTAAACAAACTACGGATAGATGTCTTTGAGTTGAACCTGTGTTGAGGACCCCAGCAAAGGTGGATTTCCCTCTCCTTTATCTTTACCACCACTGCCTATTAGCAGTTGACAGCTCTGCATTTTCCTATTTGTATGCTAAGAAAGTCTGGTTCAATCTCCCTCTGGTATTCTACCATAGGCTAATTTAATTGGTTTTTTATTTGAGACAAGTAATTAAGGTTTTATTAATCTGTGCATTAAGGCAGTGCAGCAAGCATAATTAAAGGTTGTGCAGTCCATCTATTACCATCTAACAACATTCTGTGTAAATCATGTACAATAACCAGATTGCATGAAAAAGCTAACAAAAAATACATCTCTGTTTAAGGCTGTGTTCTCTTTTTTCTTTTTGCAGACAGTCCACCAGAGGACCGGCTACTTGATTGTTTTGTTTCCATCAGTAGCAAGCAACCATGTTACAACTGCTATGATGTAACTAGAACCTGACACCTTCCTATTGTCTCGGGAAAATCTAACACAGATTGTAAGTTTATAAATAATATAGGGTGTGTTTAATATGGAGGAAAACATTTTCCAGAAAAAGTTTTTCAATTTTCCCATGTTTGGTTGGTCAAAATATTTTCTCTAGGAAAAGCATAACCTTAAAATCAGGAAAATGATGTTCCTAGTGGGAATAGGGAAACAAGTTTCATAAATAGCCTCCCAAGCTCATTGTCTCCTCTCCTCATCCTCCACCGGTCCCGAACCCCCACCCCCTTGACCATTCCACCCAAACACTCCCAAGTCCCCACCCCATCTCACAGCTATAGTGTTTTCCTCAATTACATATAAATATTCTTGGCACAATATTTTTTGCTTGCAACCATACACTAGGAAATAAGAAACCCACTTATTAACCAAGAAGACGGAAAATATCTTCCTTCGTACCAAACACACCCAAAGAGTTTAACAGGGCTGCGCTGTTCTACTCTCGAATGTGGAGAATTTTATGAAGTTTCTTAAAAATAGGGCAGTGATTAAAGAGTTACTTTCAAACTGAACGATGGCTACTTTCTCCAAAATTTTGAACTTGCATACTAGTTTTTCTTTAGCACAATTATCACTTAAATTTTACAAATAACACAAACCTACGGCCTTTCAACATCTTGAAGAAGCTGCACTACATCTTAGAGAATAAGCAAGGATAGTTAAGATTTCCTGTAGGAAATTAAACAAAATAAAGACAAAATAGTCACAGGAAAATTATATTTAAATGTGTTAATGGATAAGTAAGTTTCCACTATTTATCTGATGAAAGCCAATATAGGAACCAAACCCGAAAAACTAGAAAAAGAATCCATCACACAATAGATGACATAAACCCTTGATCTTAGCCAAAAGCCTAGGAAGGATACAGACGCTGAACCAAAGAAGAGAGACATATAAAGCAGATGAGTGGGGAACGAAAACCGGATGAATGTCACGAAATTGCAACATCACATTCACTGAGTGCTTATTTCAAATAAGTTACTTGCATTCTTTTGCATAGACAACACAATTAAATAGTGAGCATTAACCTTTTATTACGACACTCCAGCTGTGAAATGACTTCTTCAAAGCTTTTAAGAAATGCTCTCGACCTTTTATTGACACAAAATCAAAGCAAGAGGGACCTGCCTTTTTGCATTATTCTCATACTTATCCCAAGTAAAACTTCTACTTAAATTCAAATATCAGATTCATCAAGTGTCAGAGGCAAAATCATAGGTGCTACTACTGCAGCATCAAAAACAGACTCTAGACCACAAGGACTATATTTCAGTCAGGAGCAGAAGATTCCAATATTTATATAATCTGTTTTATGGAACTAGCTCATTAAATTTTTCAATCGAACTAGAGAGAGTAAAAAATATTAATTTCCTGAAGGAACAAACCAGTGCCTTAGTGATGCTAAAATACCTTGTGAGTTCCTGCAAGAACAACAAAGGGAACTGCATGCCTCTGAGCTGCTAGAGCCACCATGTTCATTCCAACAGGTGCAATAACCCCACCATTGGCCATGACAGCGTGGGCTCCAACAACCACCTTTTCATAGGAAATATCAGAAGTTAGGTAGAACGACTATGGCCTCATAGCTAAATGTAAGAAGTTACAGCACTGACATACCATGTTGACTCTAGAGATGACTGCAAAAACAGCAGAATCGGTGATCACTGTGGTTTGTAGACCCCTCGCAGCCAATTCTTTTCCAAGGGCATGTCCCTGATACCTTAAGTAAAACCATGTAGGAACAATCAAACAAGTAGAAGAAACATAGAGTTAAAAAAGAAGGAAATTACAGAAACTGTACAGTATTACAACACTTAGTGATCAAAGGTAACCACTTCTACAACCTCGGGGCACCCTCAGCCACAAAAACCCGGAAAGATCTCTTCTTTTCCTTTGCAGCACATAGAAATTCCATCACTGTTCTTGAATTGCCTAAAGTTAAAATTACCTCACTGAAAGAAAGTAGGAACGGACAACAATTAATAGGTGAAGAAAGAGTTGAAACGCAGATAGCTGGATCAGAGAGGATAGCATCAACCTTCCCATACTTTTCAATCCATAAACAGCTACTAGAAATAGCAAAGAATTTATATGAAACATAAAACAATGCATTTGAAAATAATTTTGAAGTGATAGTAAGCCCTCTTTTTGTGTCAGTTCAACTTCACTAGTTGAGTGCGCATCTGTCTGATTTCACTGAACATATCGATCAACCAAACTGAATTTCTTATGCTTTTAGTTTGCAGGAATGCTGCATAGGGGATACCATAGACCATCACAGTTCTACATAACCACTACTAATATGATCCCCAGGTAGCAGAGGACATCCTGGGTTGAAATAGTTGTCATTTTTCATGATAACAGAAAATATTGTTACTAAAGCAGATATCACCAATAGATTTCTAACAATTCCATCGGCAGTCCTACCAGAATAGTTTTATACTCAATATGAAAATCCAAATGGCAGGCTTAGCATAAGAGTCTTGTAAGGTTTTACAGAAGCTTATTTATTATAAAAGAATCAGCAGAAGGTTATTACATTGTAATTAGATATATAATTTTTTGAGGAAACTTTTTATAAATGTACCATCATTTTTTATTACATTGTAATTAGATAAATAATTTTTTGAGGGATCTTTTTATAAATGTACCATCATTCTAACCTATGTTGCTCAGACTCTTCAAAAATACCAATGGGTGCGTGTCGGATTCACCAAAGCTAGTGTATTTTTGGAGAATTCGACATGGGTGCGGCATCAAAAGTGAAGAGTCCACGCAACTTAGATTCTAATGCCCCACTTGGGCAACAAGCCACACTAAGCAATTGGATTAGCTTGCAATTGACACATAATTGTTGATGTGGTAGTTCCAAGCTTGACTTAGTAGGCGTTTGGCCATAAAGATTATTCACAATATTCTGAAATGTGTTTTCACTTTATTCAGGGATACTTGTTTGGCCATAAATATTACCGGAATATGTTTTCACAATATTTGGATTTTTGAAAAACACCTCAAGAGGTGTTTTCGCTATTTTTGGATTCATCTTTTGCACTTTTTAATTTATCCATTTTCAAAAAAATTTAAATTTTTTATTTTCATAAAATAACCTAATTTTCATAAAACTCAAAAATTTTAAAATTTGTTTCACTTTTTATAATCTTTAACTTCAAAAATACCCCATTTCAAAAATACTATGGCCCAACACAACTCCAACTCTATTTTCAACTTCAAAAATGCCAAATAAAGTGAATGTTTTTGGTTTTCATGGCCAAACGGGTCCTTAGTTATATGTGAATAGGCTTCTTCACCAAAGCTAATGACAGCCATGTATGACAAGACAACCTTGTGTACTCATAGTGCTAACTTTTCATTTCTTTGTGGTCTTTCAACAGTCATGGTGCACATGCAATGATTAAAAAAATGCTTCCCCCCCCCCCACATGGATGTGAGACGAGTATAAGCAACCTGATCATTTATACACAACAGAACCTTGAATATAGGGTCACAAAAGACTAGGCTGATCTGGCAGACAGATGGGAATGGCTATTTTTACTGTTAAATCCTGCGGTAGAATACTGGACAAAAATGAAAATTGAAAGGTATACTCAATGGCCACGGAGAAATGAGAAATCTGAGGAAGAGAAAGCACCATCAGTGTTCTTTGCTCAGAGCCTCAGACTGCTTTACACAAAGCGTGATTAAATCGGGAAAAACTTAGAGAAAAGGGAGCTTAGCATGTGCAGTAAATGCTATTTATGTGAAGGTCCAGTAGAAGTTACAGCACACTTGTTGCCGCACTGTTCAGTGTCATGGCAGATCTGAGATCATTCACTAGCCTATTTGGTATCGAATGGGTGACGTGTAGCAAACTTATGGAAGCAATCAGCAGCTGAAGAAATTGGAAAATAAAAAGGGCAGCCCGGTGCATTAAACATTCCTCTACAAAAAGTTCTCTGGAAAGGAAGAAAATCTAGATGTCTAGATAGGAAAGCACCTCATGTATAAATTTAGAGGTTTACGGTTTTTGGCTTTTTAGCGTAACATGAACAATGTAGATCATGTTGATACTCTTTTGGATGTTATTGTAAAGAAAGGAGAGATATAGCTTACCATGACTAGATTGGGATTGAGACATAGATATTACTATTGTTATTGTTGTACAATAGAAAGAACCAATAGTCTCTCAAGCAGTACAAATTCCACCACTTCCGTTCCTTGTGCAGTTTTTGTCAGCAAATTACTCATTAAAGAGATAAAAGAAAGGAAACCTTTTGGATAACGGATGGCTGTTAAAGCTGATTGCTAATTTGAAAAGTAAGTTGATGTCAAAAAATAAAAAATTTATGGCAAAACCAGAATTCATCATACCCAGCCAGATCTAAGGTGACGCCAAATATCAGAAATATGATTGGGGAAAAAAACTGACAGCCAAATCAGAAAGAGGGTGAAGGCAGATACTTGTGATGAATATGCTCAACTGCTTGTTCAGCAATCTGTTCATGGCAAGTAGCAATATCTTGAATAAGTTCATTAACAGCCTCAATGACATTATGCTTTAGTTTCTTGCTCGTTGAATTCTTATCAGCAGCTGTAAAGAAAATGTGAAACAAGTCACAACCTGACAAGAGACATTTCTCCTAATCCCAGTACCAACAGTTTATCATTTCTAGAACAACATCAAGTGTTTAAATGCATTTCACAGCACCAATCCAATCACAACAGCTGGTGGGCGGTGGCCTCATTGTAATTTGCTAAAACAACAACATACCCAGTGTAATCCCCCAAGTGGATCTGGGGAGGGTGGTGTGTATGACTGTATGCAGTCTTACCCCTACCTTGTGAAGGTAGAAAGGTTGTTTCATAATAGACCTTCATCTCAAGTAAAGCATAACAAAAGAAAGTAGTAACCATCCCATGAGAAAATCTGAACTTCTTAGACATCCCAAAATTCATAGACCTATTTGAAAGATTAGATTGCTAGTTGAATTCTGTTAGAATATGAATAGGAATAACATATTGAATTCTATTTGGAAAGGGATTGTAATGTAGTGTCCTATTAGGAATAGGATTGGAATGTAGTGTCTATAAATAGGGTTTCAATTTAATAATTTAGAGACAACAATTCAATAATATTTTTCTTCATTATTTCTCACATGGTATCAGAGCAGGTTAGAAATATAAGAAAAGATAACGCAGTCACCGTGCGTCAATTCCGGTGACTGATTTGGGTCAATTTTTATTTTGTGGGTTGTGTGAAAAATACAACACCACCAAAAGGATCAGAAAGATCAGGCGACAAAAACCCGACGAAAATCGCCGGAAAATTACCCTCCACACGCCGCCACGCGCCAAACGGAATCCAGAAATTCCGGTGAGATCTGCGTCACGCGCCGGTGCGTGAGCCCATCTCCGGTCAATTTTTGAGTTGTTTCTTTTTCTGTTGGGGTCGCCAGTCTATTCTGACTCCGACTACTTGCTCCTTTCCAGATTCCGATAATTATTTTGAGATTCCGACCGCCGGAACCCTAATTCCGGGACTCAGTTTTTTTTTCCAGGGATTTTTGTTTTCAGAAATTCAGATATGGTTCTTGGGATTTTCAAGTCAAATTCCCAAGATATCTTTTGAGCATGATATTTTTTTCTTTGGCTCCAAAAATATTGAAATTGGAAGTTTAAGTCCCATGATTAAATCTGAGCCCTTAATGAGAAGATCAGAAAATCAAACGTCACAGTCCATGAAGAATCAACGAAGGAAAGGTCAATTTGGACGATCTCGTCCTAGGTGTAATTATTGTAAAAGGCTTGGACATACTCGTGGCGTATGTTATTCTAGACCTAAGTGTAGTTATTGTAATAGGCTTGGACATACTCGTGAAATATGCTATTCTTTGCATGGTCGACCAACTAAAAATGCTCATATTGCTCAGTCTAACACCACAGGTGATCAACGGATGTATTTATCTGACAAGGAATATAATGAGTATCTTCAATATCAAGCAAATAAGCATATATTTCTACCAATAGCCTCAACTGCACAATCTCCTACCTTTAGATCATGGGTTGTGGACTCGGGTGCTTCTGATCATATTTCTGGTGATAAATCACTTTTGTCTAATATTGTTTATTCACAATCTCTTCCAAGTTCCAACTATTACTTTAGCTAATGGAATTCGAACAGAGCCAAAAGGAGTTGGACAAGCCAAACCCCTATCTTCTGTCATTCTAGACTCTGTTCTTTATGTCCCTGGTTGTCCTTTTAATCTTGCATCTGTTAGCCGTTTGACACGTGCCCTTGATTGTAGTATAACTTTTTTTGATGATTCTTTTCTAATGCAGGACCGCAAAACGGGACAAACAATTGGTATAGGACATGAATCACAAGGCCTTTACCATCTTACCGCTTCAAATTCCTTCACAACATGCTCCGCTACAAATCCTCCCAACCTTATTCACAAACGTTTGGGACATTCTAGTTTATCCAAGCTACAAAAAATGGTGCCTAGTTTGTCTAGTCTATCCACATTATATTGTGAGTCGTGTCAACTTGGGAAACACACCCGTGCTACATTTTCACGTAGTATTGAGAGTTGCTCAGAGTCTATTTTCTCATTAGTTCGTTCCGATATTTGGGGTCCTAGTAGAGTCAGTTCACCGTTAGGATTTCGTTACTTTGTTACTTTCATTGATGATTTTTCAAGATGTACTGGGGTTTACTTAATAAAAGATCGTTCCGATTTATTCTCTATATTCAAAAGTTTTTGTGCTAAAATACAAAATCAATTTGGTGTTTCTATTCGTGCTTTTCGTAGTGATAATTCCTTAGAATACTTATCCTCCCAGTTTCAGGAGTTTATGACTCATCAAGGAATCATTCACCAAACATCATGTCCATACACCCCTCGGCAGAATGGTATAGCAGATAGAAAAAATAGGCATTTCATTGAGACTGCTCACACTCTTCATTGAATCCCATGTTCCACTGCGTTTTTGGGGCGATGCGGTCCTCACATCTTGCTATCTCATTAAGAGAACTCTACTCTATCCCCCCTCGTGTTTTTGGGAGCACATGTTGTATTCATAACTTAGCCCCAGGAAAAGATAAATTAGCCCCTCGTGCTCTTAAATGTGTCTTCCTTGGTTACTCTCGAGTTCAAAAAAGGTATCGATGTTATTCACCTGATTTGAGCCGCTACCTTATGTCTGCTGATATCACATTCTTTGAATCTCAACCTTACTATACATCTTCTGATCATCTTAATATCTCTGAGGTTTTACCCATACCTCCAGTCTTACCCACACTAATCTTTGAGGAATCTACGGTTACTTCTCCATCTCCAGCCACAGTGCCACCACTTTTGACTTATCACCGGCACCCAAGTCCAGTATCAGTCTCAGATGATTCATGTCCTGCGCCTGACGCTTCCCCTACTGCGGACACTTTCTATGGATTGAGGTTGCTCAATCCAGCTCAGGTATTGTTATTTCTCAACGCAAGTATGCCTTAGACATTCTTGAGGAAACAGGAATGATGAGATGTCGACCCATTGACACTCCTATGGATCCAAATGCTAAACTTCTACCAGGACAAGGGGAACCACTCAGTGATCCTGAAAGGTATAGGCGGTTGGTTGGAAAGTTGAATTATCTCCCAGTAACTAGACCTGACATCTCTTTTCCAGTGAGTGTTGTAAGTCGGTTTATGACTTCCCCCTGTGATAGTCATTGGGACGCAGTTGTTCGGATTTTACGATATATAAAGTCATCTCCAGGTAAAGGACTACTCTTCGAGGATTGATGCCATGAGCATATCATTGGATATACAGATGCTGATTGGGCAGAATCACCCTCTGATAGATGTTCTACATCTGCATATTGTGTTTTAGTAGGAGGTAATTTGGTATCCTAGAAGACTAAAAAACAGAGTGTGGTTGCTCAATCTAGTGCCGAAGCAGAATATCGAGCGATGGCTGCAGCAACTTGCGAGCTAGTTTGGATCAAGCAATTGCTGAGAGAATTTAAATTTGGAGAAACTGGTAAGATGAAACTTATATGTGATAATCAGGCAACCCTTCATATTGCATCTAATCCAGTTCCTTGAGAGGACCAAGCACATAGAGATTAATCGTCACTTTGTCAGAGAAAAGATACTCTCGGGAGATATTGTTACAAAATTTGTCAAGTGATCAACTTGCAGATATCTTCACCAAGTCCCTCGCCCGTCCCCGTATTAATTACATTTGTGACAAGCTTGGTACATATGACTTGTATGCACCAGCTTGAGGGGGAGTGTTAGAATATGAATAGGAATAACGTATTGAATTCTACTTGGAAAAGGATTGTAATGTAGTGTCCTGTTAGGAATAGGATTGGAATGTAGTGTCTATAAATAGGGTCTCAATGTAATAATTTAGAGACAACAATTCAATAATATTTTTCTCCATTATTTCTCACAAATTCAACTGGTAATTTGCTAACTCATTAATTAGTCGAATGTGTTAAAGATTCTCAAATCAGTTTTATATCACGATCTAACTTATCACTCAAAAACAATGCCTTATATAATGATCTATAGACTGCTTACATTTGCTTTTTCCATCAGAATCACCACCAGAAGAAGATGTACGAGGTAGAGCTGTTGATTGCGGGAGGTCTTCAAGAAGAGTCTGCAAGGAAGGTGGTCTCAAGGTGCTTCTAGCAGCAGCAGCCACAGCTGCGGCAGATAAACCTGGATGATCATCTTGCCTGAAGTCATCCTCATCATCACTTCCAGCCGATACACCCAACCCACCAACAGCAGCAGCTGTCAAAGATACATCCTCCTCCCTTATAATGTTAAGAACTCGCCTAACAATGTTACCGACAGCGAGCTCTGTGATGTTCATGCGATATCACCAAAAGTTAAATTAGCAAAGAAAGAAAGTACATCTAGAAGAAGGAACACAAAATAAAATCATCCTGCATAAGAAATTTAAACTAGCTAATATCCTAAGCCCTTCAGTCAAAATATTAGCAGATTCATTCAGCATAATCCTTGTTCTTTTTCCTCTTTGGATAGGAAAAACACACTCTAACCATTGGTAATAATTAAAGTCAAGATATCAGTTGTTGTCGTAAGGATTCTAGTGTCAAGAGCAAGTACATCTGGAATTCTTTAATGAACTTTTAAAATATGTTCGCCCCCTCACTTCACCTGAAAATATAACTTGCCCTAGGTCTGGGTTCTCCAAAAATATACTACTTTTGGTGAATCCAACATGAGTGCGGCATCAAATGTGAAGAGCTTGAGCAACTTCACTCCGACACCAGGGGCGGCTCAAGCACTTCAGTGGCCTAAGGCGAAAATCAACGGAGGTCTTAAATTTTTAAGAAAATATAAATATATATTTTCTTATAAAGTCTATATTTTAGATATTTTGAAGTACAAAGTTGTTAACATCTTTTTATAGTCGATTTCTTTTAATAATTTTTTTCGTTAATATAACTAATGCATGTAATCTTTCTTGAGACAGTACTTTAAAGTTTAAATACATCAAATTTTTAATAATTCTTTACTTTTATATAAGAAGTTTAGTTTTTCTACGAATAGTACATAATAATTTTTTTTATAAAAAGTCTATAATCTATTATTGTGAAAAAAATGAGGCCCCTCAAATTTGAGGGCCTAAGGCGATTGCCTATGTTTTAACTATGTAGAGCCGGCCCTGTCCGACACACATGTTGAAATTTTGAAGAGTTCAAACAGCATAGCTTTAAACTGTTAGGGATTGTTTGGTAGGAAACAAGTTATCAAGGGATTAGTTATCCCACCCACAATATCAATACCGGATAAAAATGACACTACAATCTGGGGATCAGTTATCCCATGCATTTTATCCCAACCAAATATGCGATAAACTCATTCTAAAATTAATCCAGGGATTAGTAATATCTTATCCCTTGTACCAAACTAGCCCTTAGAGACATGACACTTCTACTTATGTTAATTTGCAACTCTTTGAATGCACCAATATTTCATATTTCTACTAAACTAACCTAAACCCAGCCACGAAACTATTACTAAAAACCACGAGCGATAAGCATAAAAGGATAAACAGAATCTTCTACCTACCTACTGGATTAGCAGCAATCAATTTTTCCCCAATAGCTCTAATTGTATCAATTAGCGCAGCCGCCTGATTCGTTTGCGGAAGTCTCTGTTGCGATATACATGAACGTAACACTTCCGCTGTCAATTTCGCCGTCGTTTTCGACCCCTCAATTTTCCTATCACCACACAACACTCAATACATACAAAAATAATACTGTAATAATTATCACACACACAAAAAGAGAGATAGCGAGATTGCAATTACCGTTTTTTGAGCTTGATTATGAACTCATTCACTAGGGCGTTCATGATTGTTGTTGAATTTACACCTAAATGATAACAAAAGTGTTGAGAAATTGGTTAATTTTGGATAATTATAGTAATTAGAGAAGAAAAATACCGTTTAATACTGTGCTTGGAGCTCCGGGATTACTCTAGTCAGCACTGGAGTAAGGGGGTTATTGTGCCTTTTATGTGTAATCTGTTTTGGTTATATGGACTGAAGAACAGAATTGGTGTTGCTTGCTGGGCTTTAGCAATTTGGATTCGGGTTTTAGGACAAATGGACGTACAAGCATGGAAGCACGTCTTACAATAGCTTTTTTTGTACAAGCACTGAGGCACGTTGTACAATATTTTTGTTGCATGTGCCTCTGGAAGATATCATTTTGTACCCCTTATTGTAAATCTGTTTTTAGTTGTGTCCATTTTGTTAGAAATTTATATTTTTATAAAAGATTTTCATATTTACACTGTAAATTACACGTGAGAAACTTTAAAAGGTCAACTTTTTGTATTATGAGATCATTTCCACGTAAAAACTTAATACAAATTTCCTCCTTCTAACATCAGAGATTGCTAAGTATATATTAATATCTATATTTATATCTATAATTTATATTTATATTTATAATATATTAAAAGTGTGAAGAGCCTTAGAGATATCGTTTGAACTTTTTGCCCTTCATTAAAAGTTTTTGATTTAGACAAAATCGTCTTTCCACTATTTTTTTTCTAATATTTAAGAGTTAAAAATTATTTAAATATATTTATGGTAAAATCTTTACTTATTAAAAGTCAATTAATAACAACTAATATTTTTTATTAGTTTAAGAATTGTAAATCAACTAAATTTGATTTTAAGAAGATTTAAATAGTTTATAAATCTACATTTATATCTACGCTATATTAAATCCATTAACCATTTGAAATTTATGGTGGTAAAATATATACTTGCTTACAATAAAATATATATTTTAAACTTTTTGCACTTCATTAAAACCTTCATAATAGATAAAATTATTTAATTTTAAATAATCAAAAGTTACACGTACAACTAAATTAGTTAATATAAAAGTTGTATATAACTCATATATCAATAGCAACAAAATCTCAAAGTTTGTGATTTTGAAACAATATTGTTTTGGGGTCAAATTGATGGATTGACTGAATTTGGACAGATTATAATAGATTAATTAATAGAGTTAAGTATATATATATATATATATATATTGACAATTACATGACCACATAAATCAAAGTATAAACAACAGAAATCCCATCTTGAATAAAAGTAATTACATAGGATTCCGGATTTAGTTTCTCTCTTCCATATTTGAAAATATATATATACGTCTCTGTATCTTATACATTGGTGCAATGCATGAGGTAACTGTTTTGTCTAAAATTAGGAGATAAAATTAGATAAGGAAAATCATTTTTCCTATAATTAAGGAAATGAAATCAGCCGCCGTTATTCTCTAACTTAATTAACGAAACTCATTAATTTACTGATTTGGTGGATTCTTAAAATCAGTAAAAGTAGTTCAAAATTAAAAAAAGATTTGGTAATGTATAATATTACCATTTCTAATGTACGAGGTTAACACAATCAAGGTAAGTTGTGCTACCATTTTTAATGTATAATATCACCATTATAATGTATGAGGTTAAGTCAGTCAAATTAGGTTATTTTTTCATTCTAATGTATCAGACTACAAATTCTGTTGTATAATGTAAAAAGTTATCTCTCCATTCTAATGTATGAGGTTACAATTCTAATGTATAATGTAAAAATTTTATGTGTAGGTTAACACATTCAAGGTAAGTGATATTAACATTCTAATGTATAATGTTGCCAATCTAATGTATAATGTAACCAATTTAATGTATTAGGTTAACGCCGTTAAGATAAGTTTTGTTATGTAAGGGGTTAACACAGTTAAGGTAAAAGTTATATTACCATTCTAATGTATAATGTAGCCAATTTAATGTATAATGTAACCAATCTAAAAAGATCGGAAGAAGTTGAAAGAGGTGATTTGAGAATTTGAGAGATTCTACAAATTAGATCGCCGCGAGAAAGAGCGTATCCTCGAAAATTGATTTGGAGTGTAGAGGCATCGACTTTGACGGTGAATGAACGATAGTTTTCGTCTTCTACCACAACTATGCCGCTATATTTGGTGGCGAAATGGGTGGAGTTGTTGCCGAAAGGTTATCCGGAGACGGTGGAAGGGATGCCGGAGTTCCATGGACGTTTCTGTTGTATGCAGTTGGATTACAGAAAAAATTTGAACAAATTTTGATTTGGTAAAGTTGAAAAAAAAAACCTCAAAATTAAATGAAGAAGGTGATGAAGTTAATTACCTTGTTCAATTAATGCTTGAAAAATTGAAAAATTTGAAACCTCCAAATCACGTAAGCTTTATTTTAGGTATATAATAAGGAGTAGGGATGGGCATAAAATACCGAAAATCGAATTACCGAACCAAATAAAAAAATTTGGTAATTGGCATTCGATAATTTGGGATTTGATATGGTATTTGGGAGTAAAATTTTAACATTTCGGTATTCGGGATTGGGATTGGGATTGGTTCAAGATATTAATACCTTTTGGCATTCGATATTTACTGAATATCAAATTATATATATATATATATATATATATATATATATAACCAACCTAATAGTCAATAGTATTAGTCATGCCAAAAAATCTTTGGAAACATGGTAATATATTCGTAAAAAGAAACAAAAAGAATATTAAATAAGGTTTCTATTAAATATATTCTTTGAAGTTTAAACGTACATTTGCACTTCTCCAACTTTAATATGGTAAAATCAAATACCGCACCGCACCGAAGTTTAATTTACCTACTATCGAACTACCGAACCGATGTTCATAAGTATGGTATGCGGTATCTATGTTCAAATACCGATTACCGAATTACCGAACTTGAACTTTGAAAATACCGAACCGAATACCGAATGCCCTCTCCTAATAAGGAGTACAATAATGGAGAAAAAGACGGACAGATATGTAACACAATACGGGTGATTTGGAATGTATGAGGGAGAGAGAAAGACTAAAAGGAAGGAATTTTATGTAATTAATATGTGATTTTTGTAATTACTTTTCAAAATAGAAATTTTATGTAATAACTAATAGTTACCTTGTGTATATACATAATTTTTCCTAAATCTAAATCAAAAGGCACATTGTAGCTAAATGTATTTTTTTTTTTGGTTTCCCAAGGTATCCCCACAGCCGGTAGCCGTGAGACTAATCCTTCATTCCTCAGTCAGTGCATTTTGCGGTAGGAAACTGGCCACAGAGTTTGCTCCATTCGCCAGAGGCGGGGATCGAACCCCCGACCTCTTGCGTGAGACTAATCCTTCGTTCCTCGATCAGCGCATTTTGCGGTAGGGAACTGGCCACAGAGTTTGCTCCATGCGGCAGAGGCGGGGATCGAACCCCCGACCTCTTGCTTAAGAGACATAGCGTTGAACCACTATGCCAACTCTGGTGGTTGTAGCTAAAGGTATACTTACATACACACACATTTATAATATGTTTTAATAGTCTTTTTTATTTATTTATTATACATTTCATGTACACAATATGCATTATACTAGTCAAGTGTATGGTTTTTTTGCACGTGTATATAATGTTAATAAATAATAAGTTATAAAATAAAAATTAAAGTAACACAAAAAGCTTAACTTCAAATTACTTTCAATAGTGAAATCTTAAACAATGTCTTTTAACTATATGAACATCTTCTTAACGTGTATAAAGGACAGAAGAGGTTATGAGCTTAAGTTGTCTTATCGAACAAAATCATGTAGCGGAAGCTAGGGCAACAGAGATACATGAACATAATAATATAATACTACTTATAACAAATTAAAAATAACAGAACAGATTATGGTAAAGCAGAATTGTAATGGAAGAAAATTGAAAGACATCCACCAAGAGATTAATAACATCATAGTCTTTGCCACAATATCTACCACAAATATAGAAGATATATATTGAAACACATAAAATCAATTCACAAAACGACAGACAAAAACTATACATAAATACCATAGGAGGATGTAAAGATAAAAAAAACATACTAAATTTGTTTTGTAAACATAAAAAACATACTAAAATTTTTTTAAACTGACCTCAAATCATAAGAAAATTTATTTCTTCAATCATATATATTATTAATATTCCACACACACAAAAAAAATTCTCAATTAGCAATTGTTTATTAAGAATAATACATGATAATTTATTATTGTAAATTTCAAGAACATACTAAAATTGTGAAAAACTTAACTCAAATCACAAGTAAATTTAACATAGTAAAATTATAGAAATTACAAATAAATTTGTCTTGATCTTAAGATATATCAAGATTTAGAGGAAAAAAATTCTCAATTTACAATTGTTTGTCAAGAAAAATAAAAGAGCAGACTGGTGCACTAAAGTTATCACTATGCGCGGTGTCCGAGGAAGGCCCCCATCACAAGGGTGTATTGTACAGAGCTTTACCTTGCATTCTTGCCAGAGGCTGTTTTTAAGGCTTGAACCCGTGACCTTCTGGTCACATGACAACAACTTTACCAGCTACTCAAGAACATACTCCTGAGTATTTACTGTATACTTCAAGAACATACTCTCATGATTATCTTGGGAAATTCATAATTCGATGGATTATGATGGAATTATTGAAACTCCTCCATCCTTAATCAGATATCTTCTTTTCTTCAACTTTAATGTATCAAAAACATTTTTTGCTTGATACGTAATATTATTAAAAGAAAAAAAAATCTTTAAAACTAAATTACTTTTAAAGTTAAACTCTCTCCGTCCATCTTTATTTGTTTACTGTTCTTTTGACATGTAGATTTAAAAGCAATAAATAATAGGGATAATTTTACTATACTATTCATTGAATATAACTAAATTTAATGCTTCGGACAATACATCAGATAATAAATTGTATTTAATATCAAGAGTAAAATGGATGAAAATAGATAAATATAAATTGAACAAATATTGTTGGACATTTCAAAATAGAAAGTAGACAAGTAAAAATGAACCGAGGATATTATTCCATACCTCTATATTATCAACATTATCTGCCTTCAAATTAAATATTACTAAAAATTTGACGTAAAAGAAATTTCAAAAAACAACTAACCCCCCCCCCCCTCCCACAATAAATAAATAAATAAATAAATTTATCCTTGTGTTCTCTTTTGGTTTTATATGTGAACTCGTCATTATATATATACTAGTTTAACCGCGCGTGTCTTGCATGTATAACGTTTAATTATTTAAAATTAAATAATTTTGCCTATTGCGGAGACTTTTAATAAAGTATAAAGTTTAAATCACTTTTTAAAAATCTTTCACACTTTCATATAATAATGTAAGCATAAACATATACACATATATGTTTTACTATATGAAGTTTCAATCGGTTGATGGAACACAACTTTCCCTTGTTGCCACAGGCTAAGAGAGACACATCAATTTTAATCAAATTTGTGTTACATTATATATATATATATATATATATATATATATAAATCTTTTCCTTATTTTTAAAGTCAAATCCTTACAAAATCATTGATTACATTCTTATTACGTACTTAAAACTTTTTAAAATGTGGTGTTTCTTAAATTTTTCTTATTCTAATAGTTTTATATTTATTTCTAGATTTTTCTAAACCTTTTTAAAATCAAATTTAGTTGATTTAGAATTTTTAAACTAATAGAAAATGTATTAGTTGTTATTAATTTTGATACTTCGAATAAGGAAATGTTTTACCATAAATAGGTTTAATAATTTCCAAATCTTAAATTAGGAAAAAATATTAGAATTCTTATGACTTCTAATAAGGAAATGTTTTATAATAAATATATTTAATTAATTTTTAAATTTTAAATAATAGGAAAAAATAGTGAAAAGACGATTTTGTCTAAAACAAAGACTTTTAATGAAGGACAAAAAGTTCAAACAACATTTCTAAGGCCCTTCACACTTTTAATATATTATAGATTATAGATATAAATATAGATATAGATTATAGATTATAAATATAGATATAGATTATAGATATTGATTATTGATAATAGATTATCGATATATGACATGCACATACATGTTAAAAAATCAATCTTTACCATAGACTTGAGAAAATTTAATAGTTTGCCTACATTAGAAAACCAACATTTTCCATAAATATAGAAAATTTAGCCGACATTACATACACAAACAAACCATTAGGAAAACAAATCTTTATCCATAAAAATAAGAAAATTCAGTCGATTTTTTGTCTAACAAAACTTTTTATCCATTTATTTTTTATATATTTATTATAGTCAGTTTATTTTATAAAGATATAGTAATATAATAATTAGAGAAAAAAGGTAAAAAAATAATTTTATCTATTGCTAAGTGCAAAAAAATTAAATTTCACATTTTTAATATATATATATATATATATATATATATATATATATATATATATTATAGATATAAATATAACAACCCTAGTGCGTAGGGGCTTTGAGCTAAAAGTGACAAAAGAGTTTGAAAATGAAGTGTTGGTGACATAAGTCTTAATAATTGAGTTGATGTGACAATTACTTTATTATGGATTAAGAAAGTTGGGTAAGTTTGAGAATATCCCACAAGTTTTTAAATTTACACTTTGATCCAAATGTTTATCTAATATAATGGGAAACAGAGGGAAAAAAAGATGTGTTTCTCTCTCTTCCATTGTTATTTTTTCTATCTTAGCGATTTTTGTTGTTCATTGTTGTTGCTGCTTTATTCATCATCTTCTGCTTCATTATCATCATCTTCTACTTCATTATCATCTTCATCTTTTTATTGTTGACCATTGTTGTTGTTGTTACCGCTATTGCTGCTATTTGACCAATTTATTAGGTCAAATTTTATTTTGCACATCATTTTCCACTTTGGCATTACTTCATAGGAGACTTTGGTAAGTTAAATTATGATTTTTAGTTGAATTTGGCATCTGGATAACTGCTATTGTGCTATTTTTTCAACAATAGCATGCGAACATGAATGCAATATAAGAACCATCTGTTTAAACAGATAAATCATTGGTGCGACAGATGAGACATCTATTTCAACGGAAGACCCATATGTTGGATTCATGTTTATGGTTCTATAGTGCCGTAACATGAATCAAACAGATGGATCATCTGTTGTAACATATGACCATTCTGTTATATCAGATTAGTTATCTAGTGCAACATGATAAATATCTGTTGCAACAGAACCTGAACTCAATTCTAACAGACGTGTTGTCTGTTGTAACAGGGTAAATATCTGTTGTAACAAATTAGTAACTTATTGCAATAGAACTTAAACTCGATTACAACAGACGCGTCGTCTGTTGCAATAGGTAAGTCATCTGTCGCAATAGGTTAATTATCTTTTATAACATGTCACTCATCTATTGGAATCAGCTTCAAAGGTGCCTTAGTACTGTAACATCTATCCCAACAGGTGCTTCATCTGTTGCAACAAATATATATTCTATTACAACAAATGATTCACCTGTTACAACAGATGACTCATCTATTGAAATCAGTTTCAGGAGCATAACATAAATCCCAATAGGTAAGTAATCTGTTGTGATTGATCACTTTCTGTTTCAACTTATTTTTCACATATTGCAATAGATTACACATCTGTTAGGATTTATGTACGACATTATGAAACCACTATTAATTTTTTAACAAATAACTTTATTTAGGTACCACTAATATAGGGATCAATAATAATAGGGGTGGATTGATATAATCAATGGATCGAGAAGAGCAATCGATCTGTATGGCATTAGAAAGAGGGTAAAATACTAGAGATGATAGCTATGGTAGTAAAAAATGATAATTTGTATGATGATTTTGTGAACTTAATCATTAGCTATTGTGGACTGAATTGTCAATCGGGAGAACTCATCATCAGCTATATGCACAGCTTCTTTAAAAATCAAAGGGTACTATCTTTCAAGATAATCGATCAAGTTCGATTGTGTGCTTATCATAGTGATTCATCCAGGCCGGTGTTATGGGTGTACGTGGTTGAAAAAATAAGAGAGAATAAGAACCAGAATATAGAAGAAAAACAACAACAAGATATCTTTGATGATAAGTTGGATAATCTAGACATGAATATTTCAGATGATGATTAAACACCTACGCCTTTTGATGCTACCAATACTGTCACAACCCAAAAGGCCATGAGTGGCACCCACACTAATCTTTTTATGGGAGAACCATCTTAATATTGACTAAGGGCTTGGGTAAAAAGAGGCCCGCAGAGGAGGCAGTTTCAGTAGTTCTTATTCTAGGGGTCAGAGTTCTCAGGGATACCCTGCCCGCCCCATTCAGTCAGTGATGCTGATGTTTGTGGGTGGTCTGTCAAGAGTTAGCCAGCCATTTGCATACTTTGGTGGTTACCTCGCTTCATCTTCGTTAGCTCAGTGGCCTACCTTGGACTGTATATGTTATGAGTGTAGTGGAGTAAGTCACGTTAAAAGGTTTTGTCCTAATGCAAGGTAGTTTGGTCAGTTTAGCTCGCAGCAGGCTCCTGGAGCTCTCATTCTAGCAGGTAGGGAAGGTAGTAGTAATGGTAGAGGTCGTTCACGGGGTGGTCGTGGTGGTCATCAGGCAGGTAGGGGTGGTAATCAACCCTATCGAGGTGGTTCTTGGAAGGAGTAACGTGCATACTGGTGGTAGGCCCCATATCTATGCCTTTCCAGGCAGGCTCGAGGCAGAGTCACTAGACGTTGTTATTACAGGTACTATTCTTGTCTGTGATTAGATAGCCACTGTATTATTTGATCCTGGCTCTACTTTTTCCTATGTATCTGCTAACTTTGCTGTGGGATTGGACATGGTGTATGTTTTGCTTGACTTTTTTATTCACGTATCTACTCCTGTTGGTGATTCTGTTATTGTTGATAGAGTTTATCGTTCTTGTTCTATTATGTTTATGGGGTATCAAACTTGGGAAGATTTAATGATTCTAGACATGGTAGATTTTGATATAATTTTGGGTATGAGTTGGTTGTCCCCGTGTCATGCTAAGGCAGTGACTATGGCTATGCCGGGAATGGATAGACTTGAGTAGGAGGGTGATTATAGTCCTGCTCTAATAAAACTTATTTCCTTTCTGCATTCAAGGAGGTTAATTGGGAGAGGTTGTTTGGCCTTTCTAGCACATCTTCGGGACACTTTCGTAGAGGTCTCATCTATTGAGTCAGTTCCTATGGTATGTGAGTTCCAAGAGTTTTTTCCTACAGATTTTCCTGGTATGCCACTAGACTGTGACATTGACTTCTGTATTGATTTAGAGCCAGGTACTCGTCCTATTTCTATTCCTCCCTATAGGATGGCTCTTGCTGAGTTGAGGGAGCTAAAGGCTTAGTTGCAGGATTTGTTGAGTGAGGGTTTTATCCGTCCGAGTGCCTCTCCGTGGGGTGCTCTTGTCTTGTTTGTAAAGAAGAAGGATGGTAGTCTTCATATATATATATAGATTACCGCCAGTTGAACAAAGTCACAATCTGTAACAAGTATCCTTTGCCTCGTATAGATAATTTATTTGACTAGTTGTAGGGTGTATCTATATTCTCTAAGATTGATTTGAGGTTCGGGTATCATCAGCTCAAGATTCGTGTAGTACCCCGTGCTTGTACCTAGCTTAAGATTATCCTAAAAATGTTAAAGACTTGCTTTGAAGATGAATACATTTTTGTACATGTGGATTTTTCAAGATTTTAACTTTTTGTTGTATGGGAAATTGAATAAGCTTTCCATCGATACTAAATTCGCCTAAATTCGATAACCGGGTAAGAAGTTATGGCGATTTAAAGTTTTAGTCATTAAACACCATAATTCAGGCCAGTAGCACATCGTGGAGTGTGTCAAAATAACAATTGTCGATTTCCAGTGTTGCTTTGCGATAGTGGCGCGTCGCGCCAAAGACCCAGTTCACAATTGTCTAATTCCAGTAAGGCAACACGATCCTAGCCCGCGTGCCATGGATTAAATTCGCATCTAGTGCTAATCCGCGATTCCACCGCATCGCGCCGTCCGCCCAATTTTCAGTTGGCAATTTCCAGTGACACGGTGCGATAGCACCGCGTCGCGCCAGCCTGTCAAATTGGAAAATGTTGACGAAAAATAAATATTTTGTTCAGGGATAAATTGGTCTTTTTTCAAGATTTTAACACGTCTAGGTGCGGGATTTAATCCCTAAAAACGTTTTAAATTATTATTTACTCACTTTTTTCCCAAATCAAGAATATTCTCTCTTAAGAAACAAAATCCTAGCTCTCAAGAATCAAGATCAAGCTCAAGAATTAAGTTCTAAGGTATGTCAAGTGTTGATTCATGGGTCCCTTTCACCCATGAAGCTCAAGTCTCTTTTCAAAGTTCAAGTATATGGATTTTTATGAATCCCATGTTGGGTTTGCTTTTGTTCATGTTGATAATGACCAATTGAATTCTAATCCATGTTTGGTGATAAATTTGATGTGGAATTAGTTATTAAATGTGTAGATTCATGTGAAGCAATGATTAAACCCTTGAATTTTGAATGTTCATGATTTATTTGAATTGAAATTCATGTTCATGTTGTTGTTGGGTTTTGATTCATGTTTTAAATTACATGTTCAAATGATTGATCCTAGTATGTGATGCTTTGCATAATATTCATGATAGACCCTTCAAATTTCAAATTGATTTATGCAATCATGATATTAGATGCATTGATGATGGTATAACTAAAGTATGCTCCCCATGTGTTTGATAAAATGCCTATGGGAAGGAAAAAAGTGTCATTATAGTATGTTAATGTAAAATCCCCATTCATGTACAAGCTAATGCATGTCAAGTGTTTGATGAAATGTCTTAGTCAATGAATTATGAATATATATATATATATATATATATATATCCGTTGTTGTGCTTTTGAACTTGTGCCATAATTTACGTTTATGCCATCGAGTCCTGGGGGTATTTATACCCGATAATTTAGTTATGCGCCTAGAGCCCATGTCAGTTTCACGATAATCTCAGTCACACCATGATCAGTAGTATTCTTAGTCAGTTACATGACTCAGGAAAACTCAGTAATCTCGTGAACTCAGTCAGTTAACAAAATTCAGTAATAATTCGTCAGTCCACGAAACTCAATGAATTCAGTACAATTCGTCTTAGTATAATTAGTTCAATGTCTATTTAGTTGGGAGTAAAATTTAGCACCGTGTGAACCCAAGGATGAGGGCACACCCTGACAGTAGAGGGTGTGACCCTTAGAAACAGTCCTTGCATTCCAGAACTATGTATCCAGCATAGGTTGAGACATCAACACTGATAGTTAAGGGTTGATGAGGTGGATTAACACTGCCAGATGAGGGTTTCTCCGTTCTCCTTTGGGGACACTGCCAGATGAGGGTCACTCACAGCTTGTCTTTACCAGTAATGCGGTACTGACACCCTTCCAACTGGGATTACAGATTGGACCCCAACTCAGCTATATTGCTTTATTTGGGGCATGTCGGTTAGATGACTACCTTCCACAGTCTCGGTCCCAGTTTCAGTAATAGAAATCAGATAGTTTTAGACATTTCAGGATTGTTAGATACAGTCACTCAGCTCAGTACGAAGCTCAGCTAGTTCCATCAGAATCAAGACTGTCAGCAACAGTCACCCAGTATTAGTTATATCAGTTATCAGTAATCCATGATATCAGTATATTCAGTATTCAGAATCCCCATATTTCAGTTGCAGTTATGTTTTCATGCATATATCCTCACGCAGTCATGTTCATGTTATTAGTCAGTTATAGTTCATGCATATGAACCCCATGCATTCAGCCTACCTCACTTGTGTACCAGTACATTCTCACGTACTGACGCATACTTTTTCTTTGCGCTATGGTGTTTTATACCATAGCTTCGGACGCTCAGGTTCCCGATCACACTTAACAGCTTAGATTTTAATCAGCAGCAGTAGATTAGCAGTGAGCCCTCATCATTCGAGGATGCTTTATCATTTCAGTATTCAGTACTTAGTTTACTTCAGCAGTTGGAGTTAGTTGGGGACATGTCCTATCAACTCTTCATTCAAACAATTTAGAGGCTTTTAGACTAGATATTCAGACTTTAGTATTTTCAGTTATTTCAGTTGTTTTAGTATTGTTATACCATATTCAGTATTATTATTAGTCTTTAGTTTTGAATCGTATGGTCTTTTGGCCTTTTTTTTCGCATTTATACAGTATATTATGCAGTGCTCAGTTATAGATATCAGTCATGGGTTAGCTTGTGGTTCTTCAGGGTTATGAGCACCGTGTGGCATTTCGGCTACCAGATTTGGGGCGTTACAATTCGGCCTGACTATATTCCTAAGATTGTTTTTCAAACTAGGTATGAGCACTATGAGTTTCTTATGATGTCTTCTGGTCTGACTAATACCCCAGCTGCTTTTATGAGTTTGATGATTAGGATATTTAATCCCTACTTCGATTCTTTCATGATTGTCTTCATTGATGATATTCTGGTTTACTCTAAGAGTAAAGAGGAGCATGAGAATCACTTAAGGATTGTTTTGGGTTTGTTAAAAGAAAAAAAGTTTTATGCAAAGTTTTTTAAGTGTGAGTTCTGGTTGGCTTCCATATCCTTTTTGGGGCATATGGTTTCAAAGAAAGGAGTGAAGTATAACACCCCAAATCTGGTACCCGAAATGCTACACGGTGCCCATGACCCTGAAGGACCACAAGATAACCCATGACTGATATCTGTAAACTGAGTACTAATAATATCGTAAATGCGAAAACATGTACTAAAAGGTCATAAGGTTCAATACTAGTACATAACTAAAAAATATGGTATAAAAATACCAAAACAACTGAGATAATTGTTTAAACATACCGTAGTCTGAAAGTCTCTAAACTGTCTAAATAAGGAGTTGATGGGACATGTCCCCAACTAACTCCAACTACTGAAATAAACTGAAAACTAAAATAGTAATGTGATCATCATGTCCTCGAAGGATGAGGATTCACTGCTAACTCTGATCACTGAGCTGGGATGCTACTGGTTCTCTGGAGCTCGTACTTCTAAACCATAGCACAAATGTGTCAGTACTTTGAATGTACTGGTATGCAAGTGAGGTAGGCTGAATGCAATAGGTTCATATGCATAAACAATACTAACCGACTGACTAACATGAACGCGAGAATACATGCATGCATACGCAATTGTAACTGAGATCATGATAGGACTGGATACTGAGTTCTGACTACTGAGTCTGCTGACATTGACATTTGATTCACTGATGAGTGAGAAACTGATACTGCATTACTGAATATTGAGGGACTAATACTATGTTACTGATACATGGATAACTGTATCTGACAGTTATGATTATGAAGAACTTTCTGGTTGACTGTATCTGACAGTCCTGAAGATGAATGCTAATAACATAAGTTCTGATAACTGATATAATTGATAACATGAGTGACTGTATCTGACAGTCCTAAATCTGATGGAACTAGCTGAGTTTCATACTGTATCTGATAGTCCTGAAATCTGTAGAACTATCTGAGTTCTATTACTGAGACTGAGATTGAGACTAAAAACTGAGACTGTGGGAAGTAACCATCTAATCAACATACCCCATACTAAGATAACTGGGGTCCAACCTATAACCCTAGTTGGAAGGGTGTTAGTACCGCGCCACTAGTAAAGACAACTGCTGTGGAATCAGTCCTAATCTAGCGGGTGGCCCCTAGGATCAGCCCTATACATTTAAATATGCTAACGAGTGATCCCTGAGTATGTTAGTCTTATCTAACAAGTGACATCTCATACCTACGCTGGCTACGTAGTTCTGAAACTTAAGGATTTCTTCTAGGGATCTCAGTCTAATCTAGCGGATGAGTCCCCATCCCTAGGCTCGCTCGGTGCTGAATCCCTCTCCTATCTGAAAGACACTGAACTGATTAACTGAACTGAAGTGATTATCTGAACTGAGCTGATACTAATGGTATTGTTTAGCAGAGCTAAACTGAGTTTACTGAGTTTCATTGACTGATGGAATGTACTGAGTTCTGAGGACTGACTGAGAGTACTGAAGTTACTAAGATTACTAGGAATACTACGGTTACTGAGATTATCGTGAAAACCTGACATGGCTCTAGGCACCCAACTAAATTGTCGGGTACAAGTACCCCCAGGACTCGATGGAAAGAAACTGACATAGCGTGGGTTACTTGAACACATGACCAACAACACAATTCATAATTCATATATTGAAACATTTCATCAAACACGTGATATGCATAAACTTGTACATAAATGGGGATTTCATAATATCATGCTAGTTGGGCACTTTTCCTTCATATAGACACTTAATCAAAGACATGGTAGGCACAATATATTAGACAACATTATACAACAATTAAAAATCATGATTCAACATCTAATTTCTCATCCTAGGGTTTAATCATAGGTTCACATGAATACATCTATACAAATCAATTCCACATAACATTAATCACCCAACATGGATTTGAATTCAATTGATTATTCTCAGCATAAACAAAATAAACCCAATAGAAACCCTAGCTTGAATTTGAATCCCCAATAGAAACCCTAGCCTGTTCTTGAGAGAAACTAGCATATTTTGTGTGAAGAATGACTAAATCACGTGTTATTGGGTATATATAGGGGTGGAAAATTGACTCTTTTAACACTGGACGCGTCTTTAATTTCTGATAAAATTTTTTGATTTTCATATTTGGCGCGACGTGCCACTATCGCACCAAGTCACTGAAAAGTGACAAATAGAAAATTGCACGGTGGCGTGACACAGAGCTATCGTGTTTCTACCTTATCTGTGACCTAGAAGTTTGGCACGATGTGCCACTATCGCGGAGCAACACTGGAAATTGACAATTGCCATTTGAGCTATCTCCGTGATGTGTTGAAGGCTCAGGTGATATACTGTCTCACTAAAAAGGCTCTAACTCTTCACTCGGGTGTCGGATTTGGGCAAATTTGGTATCGATAGAAATCTTATTCGATTACCCACATGATAAAAAGTAAAAATCTTGAAAATACCATATGTACAAAAGTGGATTCATATTTCAAAGAAAGCTTCTAACATTCTTAAGAAACTTTTCAAGCTAGGAAAAGTACGGGGGATTATATGAAGGTAGACCCATAGAAGATTAAAGCGGTTAAGAATTGGGCTAGGCCTACTTCAATGACAGAGGTTCGTAGCTTTGTTAGCTTAGTAAGTTATTATTGCAGGTTTGTGAAGGGGTTTGCTTTTATTGCTACTCATATGATGCGGTTGACTGAGAAGGATGTACCTTTTATTTAGTCCGATGAGTGTGAGGAGAGCTTCCAAAAGCTTAAGATCTTATTGACTACCGCTCCTATTCTTGCCTTGCCGGTAGAAGGTAAGGATTTTATTATTTATTGTGATACTTCACGTTTTGGTTTAGGTGTTGTGTTGATGCAGGAAAGGAATGTTATTGCTTATGCTTTGATGCAATTGAAGCCCAATGAGAAGAATTATCCTACTTATGATTTGGAGTTTGCTGCTGTAGTTTTTGCTCTTAAGATATGGAGGCATTACTTGTATGGGGCTCGTTGTGAAGTGTTTACTGATCACCGCAGTTTACAATATGTGTTCACGCAGAGGGATTTGAATTTAAGACAGTGTAGATAGATGGAATTGCTTAAATATTATGATGTTACCATTCTCTACCATTCGGGGAAGGCTAATATGGTCACTGATGCATTGAGCAGGAAGTCAGAAAGTATGGGTAGTTTGGCTTATTTGAATGCTAGTAGGTGTCCAATACTAAAGAGATTCAGACTCTAGCTAATCAGTTTGTTCGACTTGAGGTGACCGAGAGAGGAGGAATTCTAGCCAGTATTGAGGCAAGGTGTAACGCCTCGGAAAACGGGTCCTGGAGTATTATACGGTGCTTGAGGCTACGAGTAGCCCCAAGCTAACCCTTTGAGCCATTTTCATTTAGTTCAACACAAATCAACGGGGTTTCCATAAATAACCCTCAAATATCAACAGAGTAATCATCATCCAAGAATAAAAGAATTTTAGAAAGATAACAAAACACGACTTATTAGTCAACTCCCAACATGAATTCTAGTCTGACAAGCCTCTAAGAAAATCAATAAAACCAGCGAGCCATTGAGACATGCCCCAACTGACTCATACTCAGTTACCAAATGTAAACAATTCCGTGAAACTAACATCAGACATCACGTCCTCGGAACACGAGGACTCACCACAATAGAGGATATAGAACAGCGTGCCCGAAGAATCACTGTCGAACCTGGAACTGAGCACCTGAACCTATATTATGAGAAAATGCAGCCCATATCCAAAAATGTGGGTTAGTACCATAGAAAGGAACCGAGTATATGGGGGTGTATGCAGTTGTATAAACATCATCATCATAAATATTTATAAGAAATATGCAGGATGTATGAAAGACTCACATAGCCCGAAGAAAATCATGATAATCATGAGAGGATTAAATAATTATAATAACACATGTGAGTCATCATATAATTTGTCAATCACTTTCAGTTCATCAAGAATATCAATTCTCATAATGTCAATATCATTTAAATCTTTCGAAAGAATAAATTTCACAATTCCACTTTCAAATCACTTTACCATTCACCATAAACACAAGGAAACACACACACACTGGGAGATCCTATAACTGACATAAACCATATGAGCTACATGGAGTCCAACGTACAACCCACGTTGGGGAGAGCCATCCTATCCTTGCCTTCAAAGTAGGACTATCGATATCAAATCCACACAAACTAGTGATCACTATATAAATCAGCCTCAGGCTCACTCCTACGGGGGCATGTAGTTCTAGGAAAGTAAGATCACTTTATACCTCCCACTCGGTGCTAAATATTTCTCCCGAACTTAGCTCAGATTATTTCACAAAACAATCCACAACAAAATAATTTCAGTAATATATAAATATACATCAGGAGCCATCATGCTTCCCATCTATCAAAATCAACCACATTGTGGATTTCTTTCACACTCGAGTTCAAAATAACTCCCCTAAGACCAAAAGGTCAAATCATTCAAAATATCTCAAATATTCAGCATCAACATGCTTATAACACACATATTCTAAAAAAACGCAATTTTCAATGGGGATTCATGACCCAAATATCAAAGTCATGATAAATATCGTTCAAGCTTCATGCTTTATATCTCCACACATGTAAATTCATCTTTTAAAATCATAAACATTAAGATTTTATAATAATCATCATAAGATATGAGTTCATGCTTCAAATTCGTAAAAATCAAATAAAAATCATGCCTTTGTAAAGAAAATTACTTTTGGGCATAAGAACGAAAGAGAGTTCTTGTTGAAAAACCCCATATACTTTGAATGATGAAATTTAGATTGATACTCATTTTTGAGATGTTAATCGTGCCTTTGAATGATGGTTCTTGGAGTTCTTGAACTAGGAACTTGGAATCTTGAATAAATTTGCAGAATTAATGGTGAACTTTGAAGGTTCTTGAAGTTGGATGTAGGAGCTTAGGGTTTTATTTTTGAGGAAATTCGATGAAATATAACATATAATGCTTCTAATAGGCTTTAATATAGGGTTTGGACGGATTTTGGGAGGGAGAATGACCAAAACGCCCCTAAAAATCAAATAATTCTCGAATTTGTCCTTTGGTTGACTGTTTTGATAGTCTGAAGTAGATCAGCCATAACGTTTTACTTCGATATCCAAATTGGATGAAACCAATTTCATTGGAAAGAGGACTCATAGAGCTTTTCGTTTATATATAGTAAATCATCCAGATCATTATGTACAAGGGGTTATGATCGTTTAAAGTTGGAGAAAAAATATGCCAGGCCTCAATACTTTTTCCTGCACGTTTTACTGTTCACTACTATTCATGGTTCGATCGGAATGTTCATAACTCATCGCTCGGGTGTCTGTTTTAGATGATCCACATATCATTGGAAATATTATTCGATACTCTACATAATGATTGGTCATAATCTAAGACATTCCGCATAAAAAATTTATAATTCATTCTAGAAGATAGAACCCGACACGTTTACACACAAAATTTCAATGAAAAATTTCTTGGGGTATTACACATGGTCCATATTTCTTGATTAAATCAATTCTATACAATTTGAGAATGCTAAGTTGAGCAAAATTCATGGTAAGGTTTTACAGGGTGAGGCCAAGGAGGCCATTCTTGATGGTGATGGTGTGTTGTGGATTAAGAGGCGAGTTTGTGTACCTCATGTTGATGATTTGATTCCTACTATTCTAGCTGAGGCTCATTTTTTGAAATATTCTATACATCCTGGAGCGACTAAGATGTATCATGATTTGAGGCAACATTATTAGTGGGGCCGAATAAAGCATGAAATAGTTAATTTTGTTGCTAAATGTTAGAATTGTCAGCAGATAAAGTACGAACATCAAAAACCTGGTGGTGAGTACTCTTCAACGGATGCCCATTCTTGAATAAAAATGGGAGAGGATAGCTATGGATTTTGTTGTTGGTCTTCCCAAGACTTTGGGAAAGTATGATTCTATATGGATTATTGTGGATAGGTTGACGAAGTCTGCACATTTCATTCCAGTTTTGGTGAATTATAATACAGAAAAGTTGGCTAAGATTTATCTTAAGGAGATTGTTTGGTTACATGGGGTCCCACTTTCTATTATATCGGATAAGGGTACTCAATTTACCTCTATCTTTTGGAAGAATTAGCATGAGGAGTTGGGCATAAGGTTGGACCTTAGTACAACTTTTCACCCTCAAACCGATGGGCAGTTCAAGCGGATGATTCAGGTGTTAGAGAATATGATCCATGTCTGTGTGATGGATTTTGGAGGTCATTGGGATCAGTTCTTACCTTTGGCTGAGTTTGCATATAATGACAATTATTATTCGAGTATCGACATGGCGCCGTTTGAGGCATTGTACAAGAGAGGTGTAGATCTCTCATTAGGTGGTTTGATGCTTTTAAGGTGATACCGTGGGGTACTGATTTGTTGAGAGACTCATTGGATAAGGTTAGGTTTATTCAGGAGAAGCTTATAGCAGCTCAAAGTAGACAAAAAATGTATGCGGATCGCAAAGTTAGAGATATGCACTTTATGAAAGGTGAGCAAGTGTTGCTCAAGGTATCACCTATGAAGGGTGTCATGCATTTTAGAAAGTGAGGTAAGCTCAGTCCTAGATATATTATATCATTTGAGATTCTTCAGTGTGTGGGGCCGGTGGCCTATAGATTAACATTGCCTCCGAGTTTATCGGGAGTTAACCTTTTGTTTCATTTATCTATGCTAAAGAAGTTTCATGGTGATGTTCACTACATAATTCATTGAGATTCGGTCTTGTTAGATGAAAACCTCTCTTATGAAGAGGAACCTGTTGCTATTCTTGATAGAGATGTCCGTAAGTTGAGGACTAAGAAGGTTGCGTCTGTGAAGGTCCAGTGGAAGAACTGTCCTATTGAGGAGTCCACTTGGGAGATCGAAGCAGACATGCGTAGCAAGTATCCGCATCTTTTTGCTGATTCAGGTAACTTATTGTTTTCCCTTCTTGACTTGTGTTTGACGTTCGGGGACGAATGGTTATTTAATTGGTATCTGATGTAAAGACCCTCCCGGTCGTTTGTGAAATTTTTTCATATTCTCTATTTTAGCACTCTTCGTAGTTATTTACGTGGATTATGACTCATGGAATGAGTAGTATCAATTCTTGAGGTGCTCAAAAGTTATTGAGTCATTAGTTTAATTATTAAGTTTTAATAAAGTTAAGCCCAATCATGGTCAATCTTTGACCGAGGCGACCTCGGGTTAGTGTCGTAGTAATTTTAATAGGTTCAAAATGTACTTTTAAGTCAACGTGCATACTTGGTTTATTTATATAAGGTTCCAAATAAATTTTGAGAAATTATTAAAAGTTTTGGGTAGCTTTGATATTTAGTAATTTAATAAGTCAAAACTCCCCAAAAAATCCATTATATCAGATAACCCACGTTCAAGTTAATTAAGGGTAGGTTTAACTTCTCTGTAAAACAACAACAATAACTGAACCACAAGTGAATTCTTGAGAAATTTGGACTGCAATTTTAAGGCAGTAGTGATTCCACGAGAGGAGAAGAAAGGACGGACGAAGTGCGTAGGTTGAAGGTCGCCTCAAGTAACAAATTTTAAAATAAAAAAACGGGTAAAGCGCAGGTAACGCCAGTTGACGAAGTGGCGTTAAGCATTCCTAGCGGTACGAAAAGAGGGGTCGTGATGATATCATCTACGTCCGTACCGCTCCTCGTGGAGTAGATCCCGCATCCAACCAAGTCTTTGACTAGGGAACGGAAGAGTTCCCACTACCGCTGGCAGTCCAGCCGGGCCGTGAGCTCGGTGGGAACGGGCTTCCCAAGAAGCCAGAATTTTATTTTCGACTACTATGTGTTTTTACTATAAGGAGTCAAATTAGTACCTAGGATATGTATGCCTTAATATAATAATAAACAGTAGTATGTTAATTGTATAAAGATGCCATCCGTTCTATTTCTGGAAAGGAATTGCCAAGGTTACTTTATTTTAATGATTATAAGTAATCATTAATAATAAAGTATCCTAATTGAAACAAATAGTAAAGCAAGTCATTGGGCAGTAACGATGAGGCGATGATGAGAACTACATTGCAGAATAGTTACTGGTTTGTTGCGGTTTGATTTAAACCCAAGGGTTTTTCTAGAAAATCTTTAACCAAACACGATCTGTGTTTTAATTAATTAATTTGGTTGTAAGTTTGAGATTTTTAGAGAAAAAATTTATAAAACGGATGTCATTATATTTATATTTTTACGAGGATTATATATTGAAGCAGATTTCGAACGTTTTGAAACTTTGAGGAAGGGCAAGACGCTTACGGACTAATTATATTTGGATTCATTGGTTGAGGTAGGTTACAGTTTAATTGGAGTTTAGACTCGACTTAATTATGTGTATTCTCTTAAATTGGATACTTGTGGATTGGTATTCGTACATGTTTGAAATTGTTGATGTTTAGATTGTTGATTCGTGTATAAATGTTTATTGAAAACTGACTTGATGGAATTGTCTTATGACTTTAAGTGTACTTGTAATCTTGATACATTGTGTTGTATGCTGTGAGGTTGTGTAAATTGATATTGATAATACTTGTTTATGTTTATGTTGGATCGGGTACCACGCTGGTACGTTTACATTTATGTTGGATCGGGTACCATGCTGGTACATTTATATTTATGTTGGATCGGGTACCACGCCGGTACGTTTATATTTATGTTGGATCGGGTACCACGCCGGTACGGTACATAAACATAGATTGTTCCCTGCAGGTCATGACTATTTGGGCAAAAATAAGTCCCATAACATGTGTGTACATACTTGTGTTGATTCTGTGGATGTTTACCGTATGGTTGATATTCTTGATAGTTATGTGCCTTGTTTGTGAGCACTGTTAACCTGTTATTGCTATATTTTTGATTCAATGAGAATTTGTTATTTGATGATGCCTGTCTACTTGTTTTTATAATTATGTTGTGTACATCTTATTAAGTTGAGTTGGCCTATGATGTCTACCAGTACATAGTGGTTTGTACTGATACTACCCTGTACTCTTCTTTTGTTGAGTGCAGAAAATTTTTCAGAGGCTCAAACACGACCTCACCTCTAGAGTTGATAGCAGATCTTGATCCGAAGGGTGAGCACTCTGTCTTCAGGCTGCCACGGGTTATCTTATTTGTTAGTGTCCATCTTTCGGGTAATAAAACATTCCTCTTTAATTTATTTGGAGATTTCTTCAGACTGATTTGTTAGTAGTTCTTGTACGATGACTTTCGGGTTTTGGGCATTTTAGGAAGTATTTTATTTGACATTCCGCATCAATAACGATTAGTCCTAAATTATTAATATTATGTTGATTTAATGATATTATCATCTTAATATTGACTAAGTTCTTGGGTAAAAGTTTGGTTTAGATGGTTCTCTCACATGAAGATTAGTGTGGATGCCACTCATGGCCTTTTAGGTCATGACAAATACGGTGGGCAGTTCTTCTCGATCGACATAATCTAGCAATCTTCAAGACGACGGGACCAGCTTTTTCAATGGAATGTCATTCAAGGACAAGAAAGAACTATCTACCACTTTGTTTATTTCTTGCTTGAAAAAAGATTTCATAATAAAGAAGGTGATTAATTTGAGTAGTGTCTTTTGCTACAACTGTGGGTGGTTGAGAACGGTGAAGTACATAAGTTCTAATAGATTCGTCATTCATAAACATAAAAAGTATCACATATGTGGTTCGGAGCACATCTCGGGCCAAAATTCTCACGCAACGTTAAAGGTCCTCGGTGAATATTTCAGGAATAGTTTCCAGGATGGCAAAGACCCTTCTACAAGGGTTATGGCCAATCAAATCCTTACGGAATTGGGCGTCCTGGTCAGCTATTAGAAGATATATACGACCATGGGAATTGCCAGGGACTTGGTTAGGGGAACACACAAGCATGGGTATGCAGTCCTGGATGCCTACCGTTACATGCTTGAGTCCACAAATACTGGAGCAAGTATAATGGAGTTCTGCTAGCGATGGTGGCTCAGGATGTGGAAAATCAGATTTTTCCTGTCTCTTTTTGTGTAGTGAGCAAGGAATGTGATACCTCTTATGGATTTTTTTGAACAACTGCGAAGCTGCATCAAAGATACCAAAGAGTTGTGTTTTGTTTCAAATAGGCATCTAGGTATTCCAAAGATGGGTTCAATTTTTTTCACTTCAGCTTACTTTAGTTGTTGCATTAGACATCTTGGAGAGAACATTTGGACCAACTTTCACAACGAAAGGGTCGTGACCTTTTTTTACAGAGCAGCTAAAGCATATAGTAGAGAGGAGTTTTTAGTCCATTTCAATCAAATAGCAGTTATGCATCCCTTGGCAGCAGAATATCTCATACGTTTCAGTTTCGAGAGATGGAGCAGGGCATTCTGCCTAGCAAATAGGTATATTCTTATGAATTTGATGTCTCATTTGAGTTACAAATTTAGTATGATGTCGTACTAAGTGATTCTTTTGTAGGTACAATATTATGATGCCCAACATAGCTGAATTGGTATATTCATTGTTTGGCGATGAAAGAGAATTTTCCATCAAGGCTCTGTTTGAGAAAATAAAAAAGAAGTATGGCCAATTTTTTAATGAAAGACGTGTGCAGTTCGAGGACGCAGGAACCCCATTTGTTCTAGAAGTGGAAAAAATAATATCAATGAACATCAATCTGGGGAATAGGTTATTATCTTATCAAATGGCAGATTACAAATTCTGTATCACCGGTGATGGTGATGTTTCCATGGTCGATCTTCAAATAAGATCTTGTACGTGCAGAGTTTTTGACTTGGACAAAATACCCTGTCCACATGCTATGACAATGCTTCGAGCTCAATACGATGCAAAATATGGACCTAAAATTTATGATCACTCCACTCTATATTATTCGATGGAAAAGTATACAATGTATATAGTGGGCATATTACTCAGGTGCCTCTCAAAGAATCTTGGGTTGTTCTTGCAGAGCTTTTGGGGAGATTAATACCTCCTCTATATATTGACCCAAGCACTATCAAACTGGGAAGAAAGCCATATAAGAGGAGGCATAGAGTCGGAGAATCATTTTCATCAAGAAGAAACAAGTGCTACATATGTAAGCGCGCTGGCCACAAAAGAACTACATGCCCAGATCGTAATCCACCATGATCATTGTAATTGCAAGAACTTGTGTTATTGTTTGTTGTGTACTTTTATATATTTAAATCATTGTTGTGAGTATAATGTTATCATTTATTATATAAAAAATATCTTTTTTAATAACTTGTGCATCAATAAAAAGAGGCAAATCATGAACTAAATACAATAGACCACAATTATTTTCAACATATTACCCATCTGTTACCCATCTGTTGCAACAGATAGACATTAGCTGGAAAAATACAATACAGTTCATCATCAAACTGGAATGTTTTCCTCCAACAGATGACGAATTTGTCGCAACAGATGGATAATCTGTTGATACAAACCCAACCGATGATCAATCTTTTCTAACACATGGTTCATCTGTTGAAAGAAACCCAAAAGCCAAAATTGCTATTGCTACTGGATTCAAAATTACTCTTTACCTCCAGCCGTCGACATGTTAACATGTATGTTTAGAAGAAGAAATAGACAAAATAAAAATTAAATAAGAATAAAAAAGCCAAAGTCGACTAAAAATAAATTTTTCATTAAACAAAAAATAAAATACATTAAGTATATATCCGATATAGAAAAATTAAAATACATACGCTAAAAGAAAAAATGCATTCTAATTATTATTATTATTAACATCAACATCATTATTATTTCCAGCCGGCCAATCAACCGGCAGCAGCAGGGCCCTCATCAGCCTCTGTATCTCTCTGAACATCCTTGCCCTCACGGCGATCAACTCCCTCTGCAGGTCACTAACCTGCCTCTGAAATTTCTGCACGGTGTCCAACAGAATAGCAATGTCCCAAACAGGATCAGCCATATCTAGAACACGCATGAATTGACAAAAAATATAAATAAAAAAGTAAAAAAAAAGTCTAAATGTAATACAACATATAATACCAACTGGTAGATTTACACAAAAAAAACTTACCTCAACGAGAAAGAAATATGCTCTTTGAATAGAAGTAGTTGAAGATGTAAATGAAAAGAGAAAATGAAAGAAATAAATAAAAGTGGAGTAGAGTGAAGAGTAAGGAGGGACCTATTTATAGAGGATTGAATCTGAACATGTTAGGCAAAAAGGCACGACTGTTCAGCTCCATTGTATTAATTATATTCAAACTGCTGCCTTTTTATTTTCTATGAAAAGTTGCAACTTTTTCTTTTACATTCAAACTTCTCACCTTTTCAAAATAGTTTGAGACTTAATAACAACCTTTATTATTGAGTTATTGCAATAGATCGTCCATCTGTCATAACAGATAACCCACTGTCGCAACAGATTTACCATCTGTTATAAAAGATGGGCTGTATATACAATAGACGAGACATTTGTTGCAACATATAGATTATCTGTTGCGACAGATGGACCATCTATTAGAGGAGATATTTTGATTTCTTCTAACAACTGATTTATCAGTTGCAACAGATGGGAAATTTGATTCATCAACTATTTTGAATATGTTAGACAAAAAGTCACTACTGTTCACTTCTTTTTAAATAGCCATCAGATGAATAAACATTGTCTGACATTGATGGGTAGGAAGACTAAGGTACGTCCAGATGAATAGATCCACTTTCATGCATGGGAGTTATGTATTATTGATCAGGCTATCGTGATAGACACACATAAAGTACAATTATCTTATGAATGCAGTTTTTTACCGATTAGACATTGATCTTTCAAACCAGATCCTGTATTTTACAGTTTAGTTTTGTAAGTGTGAATTGATAAGGACGAGAGGTTCCAAGATGGCGGTGTCAATACCCTGTTCTAATTTAATAACGGTTTTGCTCATGTTTATGTGTAAAGTTTGGAGAAGGTTTAAGTTTTTGGTATCTGTGTAAATATTCAATAGTGATTGGACCGGTTTTATTAGTGCAATGGACTTTTGAAAGGCCTCCGAAGCCTCGCACTGTAACAAACAAGAATGGAAAATTAATATCAATTCCCCTGGTCTAAATTTATATGGATGGGTTGCTCAAGGAGACTATTATACAACAGAAGATGTATGGAAGAAGACCTTGCAGAAAGAAGGAGGTGGAGAAGACCATATATCATCTTAGATCTTATTTAAGAGGAAACACAGGGAAGAAAGTAAGGAACTTCTAGCTAATCTGGCCAATGAAATTGACTTGAAAGATGAAAAAACTGAATCAACTTCAAATGTGGAAGTGTATCCAAATATTAAAATCCATCAGTCGTTCTTGAAAAGAAAAAATGCTCAAGAGGACTGGAGCTAGACACTTTGCTAGGGACTGCGACTAACGAGTGTGGACTCAATGAAGACCCACAAAGTGCAGGACCAGAACTCTAAGAAAGCAACTTAGCGAGCACAGAGGATTGGTAAGATTTTCAATCAAGAATGAAACCTGAACCAATAACTCCAGAAGTAAAAATAAAGAAATCCAAGGCGTCAATTTCTGAAGTCTAACTTATATCTCATGCCTTCTGTTTGTGGTTCTAATCAGGTCAATGGCTGTAGAAATAAAAAGGTCCGAAGTTGGGCAGAAATCCCAGGCCTTGTTGTTTCCACTTCCTTTGACCTGACCAGAGCCATAAACAGAAGGCATGGGATGCAAGTTTAACTTCAAAAATTGCCACCTTAGCTTGATCCCTTATTTTTACTTCAGGAGTTGTTGGTTCAAGTTTCAATCCTGACCGACAATCTTACCACCATCGATTCTCAAAAATCTACAAAATTATAGTTCTGGTCCTATATTTTATGGGTCTTCATTCAATCCACGCTAGCTAGTTGCAGTCTCTTAACAAAGCGCACAACTCCAGTCTAATTCAACATTTTTCTTTTTAAAATAGACTGATGGATTTTCATTTTTGGATACACTTTTATATTTGTAGCTCATTCAATTTTTTTATTTTTCATGTCAATTTCATTTACCAGTTTTGCTACACTTTTCTTCCTACCCTGTGTTTCTTCTTAAATAAGGTCTGAGCTGATATATGTTCTTTTCCACCTCCCCTTTCCCGCACAGGTATTTTTCCAATCACCTTCTATTGTATAATAGTCTCCTCGAGCAATCTATCCATATAAATTTGGACCAGAGAAAGTTCTATTGGTTTTCCATTCTTATTTGGTGCAGTGAGAGGCTTTGGATGCCTTTCAAAAGTTCATTGAACCCTTAAAATCAGTCCAATCACTATTTGGATGTTTACACTGCCACCAAAAACTTGAACCCTTCTCTAAACTTGACACATAAATATTAGCAAAATCTTTATTAAGTCGTAATAGGGAATCGACACCACCTACTTGGTCCATTAGCCTTACCAGTTCGAACCTAACAATATTAACTGTAAAATGTCATATCTTGTTTGAAAGATTAACACCTAATAGGTAAAGAACCAACATTCACAAAATCAGTGTATTACATGTGTGTTTTCACTATAGGTTGATCAATAATACATACCTCCTACATGTGAAGTGGTTCCATCTGTAAAAAGCTTATTTCTTCGAACCCATCTTTACTCTAGCCTTTAATATTGGTCGGGCAAAAGTTTGTCTAGTTTCACTTCTTTTAATCTGCAAACAAGAGAAGAACAAAAAGAACATTACAAAATGGTAACATAAAATTGAATGAATCAACAGATGACCTATCTGATGTAATAGATTCCCCATTCATTCAATAGATGAGTCATCGTTGTAAAAGGCAACACATCTATGGAAATAGATGGATGACATGTTGCAACAGATGGGCCATCTATTGGAATAAATCAACCCAGCCTTTCTACTGGTTTGATTTCTTCCAACAGCTGCTCTATTTGTTCCAACAGCTGATTCATAGTTGCAGCAGTTGAGGAAAATATTGCAACATCACCAAAAATATCAACAACAAAGAAACAACACCATATGTTTCAACACCATCAACAGCACAAACACCACATATTCCAACAACACCAACACCTATTTATCAATAAATAAGAAACTAGTAATGGGTAAATCAATAATAACAACATATGTAAATATCTAATTTAAATAACATACAAAGAAGAAGACGAGAAGGAAAGAGCAATAGTGAACCATACTTGCAATGTCAAAAAAGAAAAGGGATTAGAACACCCATTTTAGTCGAGCAAAGACATTGGGGGGATCAGTTGAGATCAAAAAGGGTCCTCATGCAAAAGAGGAGAGAAAAAAAGCAAAAAAAGAGGTGGTTGTGATTATCCTAAAGAGGAAAGAGAGAATTCTGAATTTGAATAAAGAAGAGAGACGAGTTATATTAATTTATGGCTGAAGGAGAGAGAATTCTAGAGATGGGTTTTATATATTCATTAATAACTTTTAAGGGGCACGAGGAGACGGTGACATTGAAAAGACAAGATAAGACTACTCAAGGAGGAGATTTTTGAGTTATCTAAGTAATTTTTTAACGCCTTAGAATTTTATCTTTTTTTATCTCGGACAGGAAATTAGGAAATTTATTTAAATTAAAAAAAAGGATCTTATAACATATAAGTCATCTGTTGCATCAGATGAAAATTTTCATTTGAAATTTACCAACGGCTCAATCATCTGTTGTAATAGATGACGATTTCTATTTGAAAATTTCCAACGGCTCAGTCATCTGTCTCAACATATTGCAATGCCTATTAGATAATTTACAACAGATAGTTAATCTATTGCAACAGATGACTTAATTTGTTTGATAAATTACAACAGAGAAGTCATCTATTGCAACAGCTTGAACATTTTTTTTATAATCTTAATTGAGTTCATATGTTCAACTACAACTTCAATTGATTTAGCTAGAACTAGGGGTGAGTTCATGGGAACAACTACAACTTCAATTGAGTCTTTTGGCAATTGCATAATGTTGGTATTATGTTCCTCCCGACCTCAGTCGTCAATTGATCATTCCGAGTTGAAATGATTCTTATTAACTCATTATCAAACTAATACCTAAATTGATTAATCTTGGACTCGGGGTGAGTTCATGTAATACTCCGTATTCTTTCTAGTTCAATTTAGCTCAAAGAGGCATACTAGAGACTTAGGACCTGGAATTTTGGCCAAGTGTTAGAGATTTAGTATCAGTTTTGGCCTCTAAACTTTGACGATTTTATTCTCGACCTTTTTGACCTTTGAATATCAATTTATAAGTTATTTCATGATCAAGGTAGTCCATAGTGTCTCTGGGGTGAGTTTTGGGATTTTCGGAGAAGGTTTAGGTCATGTTTGGTTGGTCAAAATAGAACGTCGAGGCGATATAGACATGTCACGTCAGGTAGACAACCAACGCATCGCTAATCGCATCGCAGTGTCACGTCAGTACCCAATTTTTGTGTTGTTAAATGACGGGTTTATGGGGGCAATTGAGTTATTTACCCTCACCCAAATATGCCCAAAACACATAATTTTAGCCCCAAATAGCATAGATGCTTCATTATTCATGTTTTCTTCTCCAAGAATAAAACCCTAACTCCAAGAATCAAGAACAATTTCATAACTCCTACTCCAAGAAAGCCTATAATCCAAAGTTTTGGGTTTAAGAGCTTCAAGAAAAAGCTTCAAGAGAACTATTAGAGATTCAAAAGTTCAAGATTTTACATTCAATTCATCAAGCAAGGTATGTGGGGTCATGAACAGGGATCCTCTTTCATCCTTGTGCCTAAAACTAGTTTTTAAATTTAATTTTACATGAGATTATATGTTTTACAGTTTAGGGTTCATACCCAATTATCATTATTTGAAGATGTTGATGTTACAAGTGATTAAATATTGAATTACATCTCTACTTTTGCATGTTTATGCGTGTGGAGTGATTTTATATACATTGAGAGTTGAATTTCACAATCTTGACTAGAATTATGCAAGAATTTCAAGATGTTGATTATTGAGCATGACTTTGTTATAATTTGACATGAGTTTGAGACATAGGTTTTAAGACCTAAGTATTTGTATTGATATTTCAAGAAGACGATGCTATTAAGCATCCTATGACTAGCTTATATTTAGATTTTTAAGAAAAGATTTGATCTTTTGATCCTCAGTTAAGTTATGGAATCCACTTTACAGTTTTATTACAGTTTACAGAAAACAGATTACTTTTGATTATAGTTTAAAACAGACAAATTCATAATTGGTTTTTCATTACAAACCTTTATGCTAGCTTTTTAAGTTGATTTCCTACAAATTAAACATACAAATTGAAGAGAGTAGTATTTAGTACTGAGCGGGAAGTGTGGGTTTAGCACATTCTACTTTTCCAGAACTACGAGCCAACGTAGGTACAAATTTAGATTATTTCCATTTCTATATGGATGGCAGTTATAGATTGATCACTTAGATTAGGTTATACTCATTGGCAAGAGTATGACACCTCTCCCCAACGTGGGGTTTTACCATAAGGGAACTAGACGTTGGACACTATGATAGCTGATACAAGACTATGTTTGTATCGAGAGATTCCAACCAACACAAGAACAACAAGTTGCTAGTGAATCAAAATAGGCCTCACACGGCTTCACTGGACTTTGAGTTTGTATTTTGAACAAGAAACTGAGATGAATAACAAGGCAACAATGCAAGTGAATCAAAAGATCCCCATACGACTTCACTAGACTTTTAGATTCAACAACACAAAGTTAACAAGATTACAAAAGAGATAGAAACTTAACACACAATATTCAAAGATCTAAGAACCCTAACAATGAGAAAGGACCCTAAGACTAGTGAATATCATTACCAAGTTCTTACTTGGACCAAGAGGAACTCAAGAACCCCAAGATCCTAGTTTCTAGCCAAGATACAACACAAGGATCACTCTCCTTATGAATTTCGGTTTTGAGACTTCTCAAGTGAAGAGAGAAGTTTACAAATATTACAATGTAGTTTTTGTCTTCAATATTATGGAAGAACTAACTCAAAATAATCCTAACATTATCTATTTATATTACTCCACAAGGTGAGATAACAAATGACCATCCTACCTTTTCTAAGGGGTGGCCTTGGAGTGTAAGTTTATTACACTTCGAGACTCCTATTCACACTTAAAAAAATTTAATCCGTTGGAAGGCTCAAGTACCAACTCACACACGGCCATTTGCATGAACATAGTTTGGAGTTCTTGTAACTCTTGAGCTTGGCTACGTATGAATGGTTGTGAACTTATTGGAAAGCTTGTAGAACTTATTGGACATCTTGGTACACTCGTATCATCCTCTCCATCTTGATAGGAATTTGACCTCAAATTTAGTATTTGGTCATCCTCAATCGTATCCACTAGAGAAAGATCACACACGTTGAAAGTGTTGTACACTTGGTATTTCAGGGGAAGGTCAATATTGTAGGCATTATCATTGATTCTTTCAAGTACTTGGAATGGACCATCACCCCTTGGCATCAATTTGTTCTTCCTTTGAGATGGAAAATGATCCTTCCTAAAGTGGACCCACACCCAATCTCCTAGTTCAAGAATGAGCTTCTTTCTTCCTTTGTTTGCCCACTTTGTAATCTCTTGATTTTTCTTCTCAAGTCGAAGCCGCACCTTCTCATGCAACTTTTTCAAAGAAGCTGCCCACTTTCTTCCATCTAGGCTAATCATAAGATCACTTGGCAAAGGAGTTTAATCCAGAGGGGTAAGGGGGTTGAGGGCGTATACACACTCAAAGAGAGTCATTCCCGTACTTGAGTGTGTGACACGATTATAGGCAAACTCAATTAATGGTAGGTGTTCTTCCCAACAAGTTTATTTTACCTTAAATGTGGAATGTTGCATAGGACCCGAAGTCTTATTTACTACTTTCGTTTGGCCATCAGTTTGTAGGTGGAAAGAAGTGGAGAATAATAACTTGGTACCAAGCCTACCCCACATGGACTTTCAAAAGTGACTTAGGAACTTAGAGTCCCTATCACTCACAATATTCCTTGAAACACCATGCAACTTGACAACATTATCAACAAATAAAGAGGCCGCACTAGGTGCATCATCACATTTAGAGTATGGAATAAAGTGTGCCATCTTAGAAAACCGATCAACCATAACAAAGATACTATTTCAACCTCGTCTAGTCCTTGGCAACCCTAACACAAAATCCATAGATATATCAAGCCAAGGATGTAAAGGGGTGGGTAGTGGGGTGTACAAACCATAAGGTGGGAGCTGAGATTTGTCTCCTTTGCAATCTACACATTGGCCGCAAATCCTAGACACATCCTTGTGCATTTTTGGCCAATAGAATTGCTCCTACAATATTTTGAGGGTCTTTTCGACGCCAAAGTAACCCATTATCCCGCCATTGTGTGCTTTCCTCAAATAACTCTCTCCAATAGCTAGAGGGTGCACATAATCAACTACCTTTAAATAAGTAATCGTTAAACTTGGCATATAGATTTGAACCCCTAGTCGAATCCCATTTTTCCCTACCCTATTCTTTGCATTCCCTAATGATAGGATAAAAGTGAGGGTTCTCAGGATAAAATTCCATTAAGCTCTCAAAACTTATCAATTTTGAAGACAAAGTAGACACAGGAACGTGTTTTCAAGATAAAGCATCGACAACTACATTATCCTTACCCTTTTTGTAATGAATAACATAAGGGAAAGTTTCAAAAAACTCAATCCACTTGGCATACCATTCGTTAAGCTTATCTTGTGCTCGAAGATGCTTCAAGGACTCATGGTCCATTCGGATCACGAATTCTTTAGGCCATAAATAATGTTGCCAAGTGGCCAAGGCTCTAATCAAGGCATACAACTCTAAATTGTACGTAGAGTAGTTTAGAGTTGCTCCTTTGAGATTTTCGCTAAAGTAGGCAATAGGCTTCAATTCTTGCATTAAAACCGTGCCTATGACAACTTTGCTAGCATCACATTCAACCTCAAAAGTCTTATCAAAATTCGGCAATTGTAATAAAGGGGCCGTGATGAGCATAGCTTTCAAGTCCTCGAAGGCCTTAGCTTGTTCATCTCCCCCCTTGAAAGGCCAATCCTTTTTAATCACTTCGGTCAAGGAGTGGCAATGGTGATAAATCTTTTGACAAAACGTCTATAAAAACTAGCCAACCCATGGAAGCTTCTAACTTTGCCTATGGTTTTGGGAGTTGGTCCATTTTTTATAGTGTCAATCTTAGATTCATCCACTTCGACCCCTCTTGATCTCACCACAAAATCAAGAAATACAACTTCTTGGACACCAGAAGAACACTTTTCTAGATTAGCATATAACTTCTCTTTTTGGAGGACATCAAACACACACTGTAAATGTTTTACATGCTTATCTAAGGACCTACTATACACCAACACATCATCAAAGTAGACAACAACAAAATTTCTGATAAAAGCCATCATCACATGATTTATTAGCCTCATACAAGTAGTTGGAGCATTTGTTAGGCTGAATGGCATAACCATCCATTCATAGATATCAAACTTAGTCTTGAAGATGGTTTTCCATTCATCACCCGGTTGCATACGGATTTGGTGATAACCACTCCCCAAATTAATTTTAGAAAACAAACACAAACCACTCAATTCATCTATCCTAAGAATAGGGTGATGATATTTTACTATTATCTTATTGATGGCTCAGCAATCAATGGACATACACTAAGTCCTGTCTTTCTTGGGAACTAGTAGCACCGAGATCGCGCAAGGGCTCATACTCTCCTTGATGTAGCCTTTGTTAAGAAGTTCCTCAACTTGGCATTGCAATTTTTTGGTATCCATCTGGTTGCTTCTATAAGCCAGTTTGTTGTGCTATTGTGAGCCCGGCACAAAATCTATTTGTTGTTCAATTCCCTGAAGCGGGGGCAGCTCTTGTGGAAATTCTTTAGGAAAAACATATTTATAATCCTGCAACACACAAGAAATCAAAGGAGAAAAAGAAGAATTAATGAATTTAGTGTTAAAACAATGTGCCAAAAGAAGCATGGATGTGTCCTCATCATGATCCACAAAGAGCTTCTTCTTTCTAAGCAACATCACCATGTTTTCTTTTCTATTTGATGTTGAGGAAGTCTCGGATACCCCTACTTCCCCAGATATGGTTTCCCCCTCTTTTTCTTTATTTTTAGGTTTCTTTCCCTTTTCTTTCAATTCTCTCATCCTTTGATGCAACTCGTTCACTTGTGAAGGTAAAAGTGGATGAAGTGTGACCTTTCGGCCGTCCTTCTCAAGTGTATATCAATTAGACCTCCCATCATGTTTGGTAGACCTATCATATTGTGAAGTTCAACCTAAAAACAAGTGACACGCTTGTATTGGTATCACGTCACAAAGCACTTTGTCATGGTAGTTTCCTACCTTAAAACGTATCATACATTGCCTCATGACTTTTAATTTACCATATTCATTCAGCCATTGTAACTTGTAAGGGCTAGTATGAGGTGTAGTTGGAAATTTCAAAAATTTCACCATAGCAACACTAACAACATTTGTACAACTACCACTATCTATCACCAAAGTGCACACACTCTCCTTTATAAAGTATTTAGTATGGAATAGATTTTCCCTTTGACTAGGGTCATCTATTGCCTTACTAATCATGACGCTTCTAACTACAAAGTTTGGAACCACACACTCTTCTTCTTGTGGGTTAATATCTTCACCATCATTATCATCATCATCGTGGGGTCCATTTTCGGTTTCCTCTCCATCTTGAGGCTCAACCTCATTCTTTTTTTTTTTCAACATCCATCTCCTCACCAAGGTAATACAATATCCCTTCCCTTAGGATCACATTGCATAGGTTTGGACATTCATTAGCTTTATGTCCTCACCCTTGGCACTTAAAACATTGGAACCTTTTAGGATTAGAATACTTGTAAGTTTCTTGCTGGAGAGGAAATTTGTGGACTACTATAGGCTTGAGCAGTCTTGTAGAGGGGGGTTGATACTTGTTTTTGGGCCAACCCAAAGATGTATGAACTATATCTTTGCTTCTCGGCCAACCCGAGGTTGATGGTCCCTTTGCCTTGAACGACGATCTCTCTTTTAGTTCTCTTTCAATATCAAGAGCCATTTGGAAAATTCCTTAAATGGTATCAAACTTATGAAGCGTCAAATAAGTGGAGATCTCTTTGTTTAACCCACACTTTAATTGAATGATGTCATGATCAATTTGTTCCCCCCGATGATCAAGCTTCAACATGAGTTGTTGAAACTCGTCATAGTATGCCATAACACTTTGATTTCCTTATCGCAAATTGTACAACCTAGTAAGCAACTCATGAAGATAACTTTTGGAAGATACCATTGCCTCATTAGATACCTCAACTGAAACCATGGTGGTGGTTGCCCCTCTATAAACTCGTTGTCGAGCCACTTGATGTATTCCTACCAAGTGTTAGCATAGCCTTCTAAATTAGCTATGGCATAACAAATCTTCTTCTCCTCCGAGATATCATTCACTTGAAATACTTTATCATACGCTGACTCCCAAGAAAGATACACCTTGGGGACACTTTCACCCTTAAATATCGGTTGGCTCAATTTGATAGTATTAATTCCTACGTCTCTCTTTTGGTGTCGGTTTTCCCTTTCTCGATACCCTCAGTATCTCCTTAGATCCACACGTCTCCCTCACATCTCATCCTCCCTCATGTAAGCATCATTGAAGGCTCCATACACTTCATAATCCTCTCTACCATATTCCTCAATGTGAATGGGACGATTTTAGATATTTGGAACTTGATTTGGAGCAATTGGATTTTTTGGAGGCGTTTGTCTTTGGTTTAGTGGAACTTGGAAGGGAGGGTTTGGATTTAGTGAAGGTATTGGATGTCCAAGTCCCTCTTGTGGAACTTGAGAAGTTTGGGAATAGGTTGGTCTATTGGAGTCTCAGGGTAGGGGGTTTTGGGTGGTGTGGCTTGCTATATTTAGTGGAGCTAGTGAAAGATTTGGCAATTGAGGCTATGTTTTGGGAGTAATGGTAGTGTAGGAATTTCTATCATGTCCACTTGACGAAACATGTTGAGGAGTGGAAGGGAGATAGTTCCTTTGACTCAATACTTGTTCTAACCTTCCACTAATAGTCGTTACTTCCCCCCTTATGGCTCCCACTTTCGTACTCAACCTTTTAAGAGTTTGGGTCATAGCCTCAAGAGTGACCCTCATATTCCCCATTTCATTAGAATCCACAGTTTGAGACATGGTTCCTTCAATTTCCAAGGTCTCACCTACACAATTAACAAACAAGTTAGTTTAAAACCTCCCCTCACTCACGCTCTCTTAGATCACTCACACTTGAGCTCTACAAATGTTGTAGATTAGCTAGTAACCCATGAATATTCAAGTTATCGGTATGCTCTTTTTTGGAGTGGATTCTTGTTTGAAACTCAAAGAATTCTCGTCAGAATAGAGTTAAGAGTTACAACGTATTCAAATAATAAAATCAGACAAATAAACGATGACACAAATACAAGGTATCAAAGGACTAATTGACAACCTAATAGGAGTGTACTAGCTTGTTAATTATTTCTTGGGTCAATTAGAGAAAACTAGGAATCAAAAATTAGAAAATAGAACATCCAAATTTGAGCTTATTAGTGACATGGCAGTGGCAAAAGGTGACATGGCAGCATGTATTGGGTCTTGGCCCTACACAATTTTAGTTACAATTTTGAAGCTTCAATCTTTAGACACTTTGGAGTAGATGACAATTGGTTTTGGAGGGAAAAGTATGTTTCTTGAGTCTTATTTAAGTACAATCTTAAATGGAAAGACTTGACTAGTACTAATCTCACAAAACAAGGTCCCTTAAAAGATGGAAAAAGTTGTTGAAAAGTAGATGTCAAGTCATGGAAGTGATGTGCTCAAGTCTTCTCACAAACAACTTTACACTTTGTCCTTCAACTTTTTGGATCTATTTTACTCTTGTTAGTGTTCAAGACATGAGATGATGAGAATATTAAGATCAACACAACAACAACACCTTCAAAAACATAACAACAACATACCAACAATGGCCAATTTAACATCCAAGCCACAACACACAACCAACTTCAAGAACAACAAGTCACTTATTATTAAGCTCAACTTTAGATATAGACACCTTTTGTGTTGATGAGAAAGAAAAACAAACTAAAAAATTAAAATCTTTTGTAGATCTACAACCAATTTCGACTAAGACAACAACACAACACAATTTTCTCGGCCAAGAACCAGATGGATAATTTTTTTTTTTTGGAATTTTTAGATTTCCACAATTTTTTTTTGTATTATTCAACTACCAAGACCAAGATTGATTTTGTTGGAACAAAATCAACCAAAATCTTTGATACCAAATAATATAAGACTGTGTTTGTATCTAGAGATTCCAACCAACACAAGAACCACAAGTTACTAGTGAATCGAAATAGGCCTCACACGGCTTCACTAGACTTTGAGTTTGTGTTTTGAACAAGAAAATGAGATGAATAACAAGGAAACAATGCTAGTTAATCGAAAGAGCCCCACATGACTTCACTAGACTTTTAGATTCAACAACACAAAGTTAACAAGATTACAAAAGAGATAGAAACTTGACACACAATATTCAAAGATCTAAGAACCCTAACAATGAGAAAGGACCCTAAGACTAGTGAATATCAATACCAAGTTCTTACTTGGACCAAGAGGAACTCAAGAACCCCAAGATCTTAATTTCTAGCCAAGATACAATACAAGTATCACTCTCCTTGTGAATTTTTGTTTTGGGACTTCTCAAGTGAAGAGAGAAATTCACAAATATTACAATGTAGTTTTTGTCTTCAATATTATCAAAGAACTAACTCAAAATAACCCTAACACTATCTATTTATATTACTCCACAAAGTGAGATAACAAATGACCATCCTACCCTTGCCAAGGGGTGGCCTTGGAGTGTAAGTTTATTACACTTCAAGACTCCTCTTCACACTTAAAAACATTTAATCCATTGGAAGGCTCAAGTACCAACTCACACGCGACCATTTGCATGAACATAGCTTGGAGTTTTTGTAATTCACGAGCTTGGCTATGTGTGAATGGTCATGAACTTGTTGGACAACTTGTAGAACTTGTTGGACAGACTGGTACACCTGTATCAATAGCTAACATAGTGTTCGGTTAGAAAAACCTCCCTTACAGAATAGTTTTTAAAAGTATTTTCCTACAGTATACAGAACAGAGTAATCCTAACAGAAAAGAATAATAGAAAAGCTTTTAGAAACTAAGTGTAAAATCTTACAATTTTATTCAGATATTTTTTTACATAAGTCAATATCTATGAGATTTCAGCTTTTAATTACAGATACAAAGGTGAGTCCTTTTACACTTAGCTTGCATAAATTGAAAACATATTACAAGTACAACTTTTAGAACTAAGTGTTATGGCTCGCAAGATTTATATAGTATGCTTTATGGTTCATGATTCATGATTTTCAGCTTTCAGTTATTCAAGTTAACATGAACCATTTACATTTAGCATGCATTATTTTATGAGTATCTATAAATGATGAGATATTGTTTTACTTATGCATTCACCCCCATATACTCAGTACATTCCAAAAGTACTGATCCACATATATGTCTATGTGCTACATTGTCTTATAATGTAGGTTCAGGTGCTCAGTTTCAGTAGCGTGATTGATCGCGAGTATCTTTATCTATATCCCGACAATTGGTGAGTCCTCATAGTTTGGGGACCCAGTGATTCAGATTTCCAGCTTTTCAGATTATTTTATTTACTTATGTCAGACCATTCGAGCCAGCTAGGGGTCTGTCCTAGTGACTCTCTAGTAGCAGTATTAGAGGCTTGTCCGACTATTAGATACATTTTAATTTTTCAGTGTTGGTTGTTTCAGATTTCCTAGTTAAGTATTTCTAGACATTATGTTCAGTTGAACTCAGTCCAGTTCAGATAGTATTTTAGTAATTTAGCATACCGCATACTTATATTATTTTTACTAGGGTCTTCAGAATGAGTAACAGGCATTCAGGGTTAGCTCAACACTACCTGTTGTTCAGAGCACCGTGTGATGTCTCGAGACTCGTTTTGGGGCATTACAGTTCATAGGGTCAACTACAACTTCAATTGAGTTTTTTGGCAATTGTATGATATTGGTCTTACATTCCTCCTCAATTACAGAGTCGTCGATCGATCACTCTGAGTTGAAGTAATTCTTATTACCTCATTGTCAAGCTAATACCTATATTGCTTTTAAATAATAATAATAATAAAAAAGATCTTAAAATATATAAGTCATACTTTCCAACAGATGACAATTTCTGTTTGAAAATTTCCAGCCACTCGGTCATCTGTCACAACAGATGACAACGCCTATTTGATAACTTATAACAAATGAGTAATCTGTTACAGCAGAAACGTAATCAGTTTGATAAATTCCAATAGATAATCATATGTTGCAACATATTGAACATTTGTTTTTATACAATTTCAATTGAGTTCATATGTTCAATTAATACCTTAATTGATTAATCTAGGACTAGGGGTGAGTTCTCATAGGGTCAACTATAACTTTAATTAAGTCTTTTATCAATTGCATGATGAGACGGTATTGCATTCCTCCCAACCAGAGTCGTTGTAATGCCTCAATTTTCTAGAACTAGAATACCACACGGTGCTCATGACCCCGAGGGACCACATGCTAATCTTTTCTGATATCTGTAACTGAGCACTACATAATATACTGAAATAAATATGGAAAATTGGTGGAAACTTGCCATAAGGTTCAAAACATCTAAAATAATCAATACTAAAAAATTGAATACTAATACATCTGTCTGAAAAGCCTCTAACTGTCTGAGATATGGAGATGATGGGACATGTCCCCAACTAAATCTGTCTAGTGAAAATAAATTGAGTCTAATGCCATAGTAAAATAAGGATCATCCTCGAATGAAAACTCACTACTACGTCTACTACTGCTGAGTGGGACTGAGCTGCTAAAGGTTCTCTAGATCTTGTGCCTCTGAACCTATAGTATAAAATAAAACACCATAGCACAAATGAGTCAGTACATGGGAATATACTGAGTATGCAAGATGAGGTAAGGCTAAATGCAAGGGTTTATACATGAATAATTACTTAACTGAATAATCATGAGAGTACTGAATAAGGACATATGCATGAATGCACAAACCATAACTGAAATCATCGTGACTCTGAATACTGAAACTCAGATACTGCTTTACTAGCGTCTGAACTCACTACTAATACTGAGATACTGAATAATTAAATCTTCTGATATTAATAACTGAGTACTGAAGTTGAGATCAGTCCTATCTAGTGGGCGATCTCTAAATCTAATGATAATGGGAATGCTCGACTAAAATCTAAGATCAGTCCTATATAGCGGGTGATCTCTGTATCTACAGATAATAAGAATACTTAGCTGAATCTGAGATCAGTCCTATCTAGCAGGTGATCTCTGTATACACTGATAATGAATATGATTTGACTTAGTCTGAGATCAGTCCTATCTAGCGGGTGATATCTGAATCAGATGATACTGAAGCTGATTAACTAAATCTAAGACCAGTCCTATCTAGAAGGTGATCTCTGAGTCTATTGATAATCATAATGATTGACTATATCTGACAGTCCTTACTCTGTACTACTAAACTGAGTTCCTTTACTGAGACTGATTCTAAAATTGAGACTGTGGGAAGTAGTCATCTAACCGACATTCCCTTTTTAGCTAAGTTGGGGTCTAACCTGTAACCCCAGTTGGAAGGGTGTCAATACTGTGCCATGGGTAAAGACCTCTCTTGTGGAGTCAGTCCTATCTAGCGGGTGATCCTTGGGATCAGTCCTATATATATAATATACTAACAGGTGATCCTTGAGTATGGCAGTCCTATCTAATTGGTGACATCTTGTACCTACGCTGGCTACGTAGTTCTGGAACTTAGGGATTGCTCCTAGGGATCTCAGTCCTCTCTAACGGGTGAGTCCTCATCCCTAGGTTTGCTTGGTGCTAAGTCCTCCTCACAACTGAAAGACTTTGAACTGATTCTTTTTCTTAAACTATACTAGACTGAGCTGAATTTGTTACTGTTCATATTTCTTGATTAGTCTAATTGAGTTAAGCTGAGTTCACTTGGTTCCGAAGACTGATGGAACACTACTAAATCTCGTTATCTAACTGAATAATACTGAGTTCTGAATTGATTACTTTAATGTTACTGAGGTCTAAACTGAATTTGTGAATACTACTAAGATCTGAGTTGAGTACTAAACTGAAGCTAGAATGCTAATGATACTTGGATTATTGAGATTTCTTAAGTTCTGTAACTTTTTGAGAGTAATGAATTCTGTAACTGACTGTGTTCTAAGGATTGTGGCTTGATTGAGATTATCATGAAAACTGACATGGCTCTAGACAACAGCTAATTTGTCGGGTATAAATACCCCCAGGACTCAATAACGTAAAAGTAAAACATAACCATCTAAATAATCATGACCATGGACTTTCATTCACCATTACAATCATTAAATCATCTCTTCAAGCACTTGGAAATCATAAACATGTGATAGTATAGGAGGCATGATATTGGCTTATATTCCATTCAAGAAGGTCTTACAACAAACACTTATCATGCATTGAAGAGCACATAATTAGGGGATTTCATTCTAATATTTCACAACTCATGCACTAAGGCTTTTCAACAAACACTTGGCATGTACAAATTTACACACAATTGGGGATTTCTAGTCAACATGCTATAATGGCCCTAATTCCATCACATAAACATTTTATCAAACATATGGGGAGCATGCTTTGGTTATTCAATAATTTCTACACTTAATTGACATAAAAACATCACTTAACATGCAACTTGAAAAGGGTTTACCATGACCATCACATGAATATCACATACTAGGATCAAAGCTTGAAACTTTGTAACCAAATCATGAATTAAAACTAAAAAATAACATGAACTTCAACTTCAACTCAGATGAATCATGAAAAACTCATAAATATAAGATCTTTGAATTTAGAAAAGGATTCTTGAACTTCTTGGGGTGAAAGGAACCCAAGAATTAACATTTGAATACCTTAGATTCTTGATTCTTGAAAAGTTAACGGAGGAATCTTGTGTTCTTGAACTTTTGGGTTTAAACCCTAGGTTGTTCTTGAGGAAAATTGAGAGAAGACTAGTATATTTGGGTGAAATAATGAGAAATATCATGTTAAAGAGTATATATAGGGGTATAAAAATGACCATCTTGCCCTTGAAATTAAAATACAAAAATAGAAAAATCCTGATTTACACGCTGGCGCGACGCGCCAACTTACTGGAAATTGAACAATTGGGAAACTGCTTGATGGCGCGATGCGGTGGAAATTGTGTTTCCACCTTGGTTGAGAATTGGAAAGACACCGCAATGCTGTGGAATCACGGAGGCTCACTGGATTTTAAAAATTGCTATTTTGGCTGGCTCCGCAATGCGCTAAAGTACCAGGTGGTACACTGTCTCACTAAAATGGTTCTAACTCTTCGCCCGAGTGTCGGATTTGGGTGAATTTGGTATCGATGGAAATCTTATTCAATTTCCCATGTGATAAAAAGTCAAAATCTTAAAAATTTCACATGGAATAAAATATATTCATCTTTGAATCAAGATCTTTGATGTTCTAGAGATGAATTTGAACTAGGAGAAGTACGGGGTATTATAGTCATTGATCGATCACTCTGAGTTGAAGAGATTATTATTACCTAATATATTTAAATAATACCTTAATTGATTAATCTAGGACTAGTATTGCGTTCCTCCCAACCTGAGTCGTCGATTGATCACTCTGAGTTGAAGCAATTCTTATTACCTTAAATGTTCAACTAATACCTTAATTGACTAATCTAGGACTAGGGGTGAGTTCTCATAGGGTCAACTACAACTTTAATTGAGTCTTTTGGCAATTGCATAATGAGATGATATTGCATTCCTCCCGACCAGAGTCGTCGATCAATCACTCTGAGTTGAAGCTATTCTTATTACCTAATATATTCAACTAATACCTTAATTGATTAATCTAGGAATAGGGGTGAGTGCTTACAGGTTCAACTATAACTTCAATTGAGGTTTTTTGGCAATTTCATGATGAGACGGTATTGAGTTTTTCCCGACCAAAGTCGTCGATCAATCACTCTGGGTTGAAGCGATTCTTATTACCTTATATGTTTAACTAATACCTTAGTTAATTAATCTGGGACTAGGGTTGAGTTCTCATAGGGTCAACTACAACTTCAATTGAGTCTTTTGGCAATTGCATAATGAGATGGTATTGCGTTTCTCCCGACCAAAGTCGTTGATTGATCACTCTAAGTTGAAGCGATTCTTATAACCTAATATGTTCAACTAATATCTAAATTGCTTTAAAATAAATAAATAAATAAATAAATAAAAAGATCTTAAAACATATAAGTCATACTTTGTAATAGATGATAATTTCTGTTTGAAAATTTCCAATGGCTCAGTCATATGTCGCAACAGATGGCAATGCCTATTTGATAATTTACAACAAATATTTAATCCATTGCAACAAATGTATATATCTGTTTGATAACTTTCAATAGCTAAGTCATCTATTGCAACAGGTTGAACATTTATTTTTATACAATTTCAATTGAGTTCATATGTTCAACAAATACCTAACTTGATTTATCTAGGACTAGGGGTGAGTTCATAGGGTCAACTACAACTTCAATTGAGTCTTATTACAATTGCATGATGAAAAGGTTAAAAATTACACGTATCTTTTAAAATTTTAAAAAATAATTAAGATCAATTCGGACTAAATTAACATTTTCAAAACTTGTCATTATTTTCCAAAATACAAATCAACCCATACAAATCATCCATTTGCGAGAAAAATATTTCATCATTTCAAATCTCGAGTTCTTGATCTTTTCTTTATCTTAAGAATACAGCAACAACTACTCAACAAATTGCTCAACCCTTCACAACAGACCAATTTTCTACTCATTTTCAACCACATAGATATTATTTTTAACTTCATTATTGCTTGTATCAATCATTTTCTGTCTTCATAGGTAACAGAGTTTGAGATGAGTTCTATATTTGTTATTTTTTCTAAAAATTAGGGCTTTTAAGTTAATGATAAAAAAAGAAGACTTTTATTGTATTATCTTCGAGAATGAGTTTATAATTTTGAGTTTTAATGGTAAAATCATAGGAAGAACCCGAGAAAACCCTAATTTTTATCACAATGTTACATCGACTATCATGGTATTTTTGGATGGTGTTAGTGGTGGTGGTGGTCGTCATCGTCGTCGTGGTGGTGGCACTGGTGGTATTTGTGATGGTTTTTGGTGGCATTGGTTGGTGGTGTTTATGGTGGCTATTGGTGGTATCGGTATTGGTGCTATTTGTAATGTATTTTTTAAAATTTATGCATACATCAGTTGTAATGTAATTTTTCTTTTTCATGTATTTATAGGTAAAACATATCTCAGAGGGATTCGAAGGATCTTTCCGAACAATCTCAATCAGGGAAAAGTGAAGCTGAGGAAAGTTATGAAACGACGTTGAGAAATATGGACAAGGGTCTGTAGATAGTGATGAGAAAGGTAAAAGTGAAGAGGAGGAAGAAGAAAATAAGCAAGAAGAGGAGGGAGAAGAAAGTAAGAAAGGGGATGATAATACATCACCAATAGGGCATGAATTAATATCAAAATCCCAGCATGAGGCTGTCAAAACTATTAGTATTGACAGGCTTCAAGTTGCAATGCCGATAGATCACCCTGCAAAACTAATTGGTGATTTTGTTCTTAAATGTCATTTAGGGAAACCTTTTGACAGATTTAGGAATATTATGAAGAATGAAAATATAGATGAACTTTTTAAGAAGAGTTGCTTTGCACTCTTTCCTGAGCTGCCTGAGGACCACACTGTCTGTTTGTAAATAAGCATGGTATATGGTCTTCTCAAGTGCAAAATCAAGTACGTGGGATATGATAAAGATTCAGAGGAGGGGGAAAAGATGGATGAAAGCTGGATCAACTACTATGGCATGCTGATTTGTTTTGGATTGAAAGAGTTTACCATAGTGACGGGCTTGCGATGCAATTATCCAGAAGAACCGCTCACCAATAAAATACCATACAAAAGGTCCAAGGCAAGTAGGACAACCAAACCACCACCATCAAATAGTGGTAAGGCATTGTCCCAGCGACCACCCACAAAAACTGACAAACGAAACGAAAAAATAGATCGGTTGTTGGAAATTGCTGTGAGTTGATAGAACATCTCAAGGATAAAACTATACCAAAGCAGTACAGGGAGCAGTTGTGCTTGGTTTGGTTTGCCCATGTTGTTATATTGGCAAGAGACATCAACAAAGTCATAGAAAATGATTTGTTGAAGCTTTCTGATGATTTTGAGAAATTCAACAATTATCCCTGGGGATATGACTACTACAACTTAACTGTCAAATATTTACCGAAAAATCTATCCCTAAAGACGATCACATTATACGACTTCCCTGGAGGTTTCATAGTAAATTTAATCATTATTTATTTACTCATCCATTAATTTATATTGAATAATTACTATGACTTTTTTTTGCTTGCCTCCTGTTTAAATTTCTTAGGCTTAGGCATTTGAAGCCATTCCTCACCTCTGAAAGTAGTTCAAGGATTACCCAGATGAGGTTTCTCATCCAAGGATCCTAAGGTGGTTGACTGCAAAGGGCAACCCAAAAGTTAAGGAGGCTGATCTCTTTAATACTCCGGATGATATAGTACGTCTTCTTTAAAGTAAAATAATTTTACTCAAATAAAAATACTGAAACAGATGTGCCATATGTTGCGACAGATGAGTCATCTGTTGCAATAGATTACCCGTTTACTACAACTGGTGCAACAGATGGGTAATCTATTATGATAGACGATCCATATCTCACAACAGATTAACCATTTGTTGCTCTAGTTCTCTAAACCTGACTCAACAAATTACCTATCTACTATAAATTATGCAACAAATGGGTAATTTGATGCAACATATTCTTAATCTATTGTGACATACATATCAGCTATTATGATAGATAGTTCATCTGTTGCATAAGTTGTCTATGTTAACATGTAACCCAACTGACTGCAAATTATTATATGATTTAAATGTATCTGTTATTTTTATACTGTGAATCCGTGGATTGTGCCTACTGAACAGGAGTTGGGGATGACTTCTTTTATTACTCTAGGTCTTGTTGATACAATAGCAGACCCAATGGTGGAGTTAATTAAGAAGGAATTGGCTGGAGTGACAGCCATAAGAAGAGCAGTTAGGCAAAGTCAACCTAGTATTGAGGCTCTTCATGACCAAACTACTACAACAGATCCGGGTGCTTCTTCTGGGGGTGTTGCTGGTAGAGTTAATATTGATGGCAAGCATGCTGATGCTATCTCCAGTCGTGATGTTGAGCATGTTGATGCTCAATAAAAAATAAATATATTTGAAAATACACCTTTCACGGGTCCCTCTCACCCTTTTTCAGGTCTCTCTCACCCTTACACCGGTCCCTCTCACCTCTCTTCACCCTCATGTTCTCATTGTAAATGAGAAGAGTACAAAGACAGTCAGGATAAACTCTTTGCAAAAAGTAGAGGCTAGCGCTAAAGCTGTTGAGGAATTAAAATCCAAGAGGGGTGTCATACCATCCAAGAAGGTGAGTGAGCCATACACTCCTACAGTGGCGGTTGGGAGAAAGAAAAGAGCAATTAGCCAAGTACTCACTAACCAAAAATCCAAAAAAATTATAACTCCTCCCTCTTCAAAAGATGTTAAAGTTCTGGGTCCATTCAAGAAAGTGGACATATACGCGAAACTTGGTGCCAAAGAGAAGAGGGATCTGCGATGGGCCAAGCAAGGCCCACAAGATTACCCCATCCATACTTTTTCTGCCTAAGACTTTAGAAGTATGACAGATATACGTATGCAGTACATGGACAGGGTAAGTTTACTTTTCCTAACCTAGCCTTCTAATATACTTGTTATCTGTTGCAACATATGTGTATTCTGGTGCAACTTGTGGTGGTTCTGTTGCAATATATTACCCATCTCTTGCATAAGTTGCATTAGATGGGTAATTTGTGAATAGATTCAGAGAACTCTCTACAATAGATGGACCATTTGTTGCATCTTTCACTATGTTTTCCTATTTTACAATTACTAACCTATTTAAAAATTGACTTTTTATATCATAGTAAGTTGAGGAAATTCTCTGCCTCATGAGAGGTAAGCAATTAGTGTACCCGAAAGCTTATGATGCTGCCGATAGGATAATGAACCTTGACTTCTATAGGAATCTCAAGGATAGGTACGATTATCTAAGTGAGCTAGCATCAACTCCCGATGACGAGGGATTTTATTCGTTATTTTCTAGGTTCCAATAGGATGAAAAAATGATAAAATTGTTAGAGGGAGAGGCCAAATCCATACGACAAGAGCTGAACAGAGGCAAAGAGGATTCTTGGAGTCATGAACGTGGAAAACATACATTATCAGGTTGTTAAAATACTTCTCGAGGAGGAAAAGATCAAGGTCTATGATTGCAACTTACCTCCTTGGACGAGGTCATTTTTTTACAAACATGCAGCCACTGTTGTAGTTATTCTCCATCTTATTGAGGCAGAGTAAACTGATGGATCATTTTCCAATAGAAGTGTTGATGAAGTAGCCATGGGATTTTGAAGGTCAAAACAAGGACATGGACCTCCCAAAAATGAAACTGTTGTCGCGTGCGGGTTTTGCACATATCGAATATTTACTGACCGACATAGAAATGACAGAGCCAACGACCTTTTTATTCGACAACGCTGTGGCAAATATGCAAGAGGTCTGGGCTTATGGGGTACTAACTGGACGCTTAGAGCCTGTGTATAAAGAAGAGCCTGTGAAATAACAATTTTTTTCTTTCAAGTCACTTCACTGTACATAGTTACTTTACATTACATACATGTAGGGACAATTTTTTTTGTCTGGTGAAAGTTGAATTTTTTAGAATACAATAGATTGTCCATCTGTTGTAAAATATATTCTATCTGTTCGGATGGATAGTTTTTCTATTGCAATAGGTTGGTCATCTTTTGTATTATGCTGATATATCTGTTGCAACGGTGTGAAAACCTGTTTGATAATTTCTAACAGAAGACCTACATGTTGCAACGCATGTCTGAACCTGTTTGATATTTTCCAACAATTATGCTTGAATATCCATGTGCTCAACAATACCAAACCAGTAGCAAATACAAATACACTGCCATAAAAATTTCAGCAATTAAGATTGAATATCCATGTGCCCAACAACACCAAACCAGTAGCAATAACGCCAACAATGTAGTATCTTTTTGCTCGATTTTGTTTCTATTCAAAAGCTTTAACTTTCTTCAACAAATCCTAGGTTACACAATTTGCTTGTGAAGGGTGTCATTCTTCATACCAATCAAGGTAATCATATCCACCAAACTTCTACAAAAATAAGACCATAATTACAAAACAATTACAAGTCAATAATTAATCAACTAATTAAATAAAAAAATATTATCTTTGAAATCTTACAAGTAAAAAACCTACGATCTGGATTTTGTTGAATCTAAGAAGTCTTCAATAGATCTTCATGACCACACTTATAATATCGAAAATCTTTATCACAAAAAACTATGGAAGATGAGTTCGACATTATAAAGATTTTTGGTTAAATTTTAGGAAGAATATGAATATATAAGACAATAGGAGAAAAATAATCGTTGGGGCCAAATCAGATGTCAATTCAGCAAAAATGAGGGTTCAACAAGCCTCGGCTGCGTGAATTACACACGGCAACCTATAGGGCAAAAAGTGCCAAACTGACACATTTGATGCCTATTTTATTTTACTTGTTTAAAATGAACATTGTCTACTTGATGCCTATTTTATTTTAGGTATTTAAAATGAACACTATTGATGGGTTCCGCCTTTTTTTTATTTTAAGTCACTTCATTTTACATGTAGTGGCAATTTTTTATGTCTAATGAAAGTTGCATTTTTATAATGCAATAGATTGTCCATCTGTTGTAACATATATTCTGCCTGTTCTGACATATAGTTTATTTATTGTAATAGGTTGGTCATCTGTTGCATTATGAGAATATTTCTATCTAAGTCTAACTGTTGCGATAGTGAGAAGACCTATTTGATAATTTCCAATAAATTACCTACCTGTTGCAACATATGTCTAAATCTGTTTGATATTTTCCAACAGATGTGTCATCTGTAATAGATACATTATCTATTGCTTATTTAAATCTAGTATTCTATTTCAATTAATAAGTTCAAATCTAAGGAAAAAATAAAATTCATAGACAAAATAAAATAAATCGAAGCCTTCAGAAATTACAAAAAATAAATCAACAAATAAATAAAATGTAAAAAAATTGTTATGGGTACAGATCTCAACAAATACATTAATAATTCATGTATTGATGCCAAGAATTCCTAAGGAGGGGTGAGGTTATTACTTTGACAGACTCAAGCAATAAAGATTTACTCAATATGGACAAGTTGTTCTTCATCCGGTGCTGTGGAATTTAACTTTGGTCGTCGTAGATCTTTATTGTCGCTTACGTATGGTTTCTGCGCTTTCTGTTCTCCGTATTTTCATAAAAAGAGTAGAATATTATCAATGTTGTTCAGTAGTAGCTTCTACATCCACCTGGAAAGCCAAAATTGGTCAATTCTAATCATGGAGATACAACAAAATGGAAAAGGATAACTCATCTGTTCTAGCAAATCAAACAGGTCTTTGTCCTATTTTAAATTATCCCAAACAAATTATATTTCTGTTGCAATAAATGAATCAACTGTTGGGATGAAGTTCTACATGAGGAAGACTTGTATGATAATTTCCAATGGATGAACCATCTGTTGCAATATATGACTCATCTGTTTGGAAAAACTCAAATAGTAGGAAGTCTTGATTTAATTTATCCCAACAGATGACCCATCCATTATAGCAGATAGGTCATCTATTGGGATAAATAAAAGTAGTACGAAGAGCTATTTGATTTGCTAAAATAGATGAGACATATGTTACAACAGATACTTTATCTGATGCAACAAGTTAGTCAATTGCTGCAACAGATATATATATCTTTTTGATAATTTTCAGCAGATATGTCATCTGTTGAAACAGATATGTGTTTATTTGTTAGTTGGAATAGATATATATATTTACTTTCTTCAGCCTGTGCTGCTCTTCTTTGGCCATTGTACATTGCTCAGTGCAACACACAGACAGAGGAGTTGAAATTTCGCTTTTTTGGATGTTTAATAATACCTTGGAAATTACTTTTCTTCTCCGCTTAGCCTTAATCTCTAATGGAGTGGATTTATATAAAATCATCTTTGATGGAATGACACCCCTCTTAGATGTCAATTCTTTTACAGAAGTAGCTAATGCATCAAATAACACTAATCACTACATCATGTTTCGCCTTGCAGTCTTGACATTTGCATGCAGAACATTCGCTGGGAGAGGTAAAATCTGTATAACCAGTATGAACATACTCATAATGGTTTGTTTTAAATACTGTAAGAGAAGCATTACTAGCACCAACAGCAGCACCACTACCACCACCAATAGTTCCATCACCACTAAGACCATCAATAACAACAAGTCGAGCCTCCAAAATTATTTTTCTCGTAGTGGTTGTTTCTCCAAATAATTCCATTTTTATTTTATCAATGATCTTAGGGTCCGATAAAGTTTGCACAGATCATAAAATAAGAAAAAATGGCATCTTCAACTCTCGATTGGTCGAAATAAGCGACGGATACACAATCTAACATAAATCATTACATATATTAGAATGATGATTAGATCATTCAAAAAAATCATAAATTAAAACAAAAACTTAATTATAATTATAATTATAATTATACTTACTGCATCCTTCGGGTGTTGAAGAGATCAACAAATTTTACATTTTTATCAGTTTTGGCCGATAACCATCTCAAGATTCTTGGACAGGAAATATCTTCTTGGTAGTTCACTTGTTGTCTCAAATAATGAATGGCTTCAAACGTCCAAGTTTATAAAATAATGTCAATAAATCAAAACCATTATTGAGTTAAAAAATGAATGATACCATAATAAAAGAAACATTTACCATGAAAGCCCATAGAAAGACATATAAGTTGACTGCCTTCGGTGCTAACGGAGTCAATAAATATTTAATAGTCATTTTGAAGCTTTCATAACCCCAAGGATAGTTGTTAAACACCTCAAGATCCACAAAGAGCTTTATTAAATCAATGCTTATGTTGTTGTTAATGTCTCTAGTCCAAAAAATATTATGTACAAACCAAACCAAGCACAATAATTGCTTGTGCTTTTTTGAAATTCATTTACCTTTCAACGCTTCTATCAAATTTTTGTTATTGAAGCTTGGACCAATAATGGACACCAGGTCATCACGATCACACACTTGCCTTTGACTTTTTTGGGTGTGGGGGTCCTTTTTTTGGGTTAGAATAGGTATAGCATGAGAAGGAGAAAGAGGATAACCTTTTAGTCCAGTAACTATAGCAAACTCCTTCCAACCAAATCAAACAGGCATGCCACAACAATTTATCCACACCTTATCCATCTTATCTTTGTTTTCATACATAAACCTATGCTTGAGAAGTTCATATACTATTTTCATTTGGAAACGAGCACTGTTGTCCTCCGAAAAATCAAGATATTTCTCAAAGTAGTTGTCCCTGAAATAAGAATCTAATTTTTGTTCTCAAAGTATTTTTCTGAAGGCATCGAAAGATTTTCCCACGGGTGACTTTACCATGAAATCACCCATTAAATTTGTGGCACCATCACACTGCATTCTCACAGGATAATGATCAATGGTAGAGGTTTTGACCAACTCTTCAGTGGAAGGACTATTAACATTTGAATCATCTCTTTTGAAATATTTCTCCTCTCCGTGTTCATCATATTCTATTCATAATTGAGATAACGCTTGTAAAGCAAGCTCATAGAGTGGTGGATGTAGCCTAGCTGCTTTACTTGTTCCTTTACTTAGACTTTTGGGAGCCATAGAATCTAAAAATAGCAGGAATATAAAATATCTTATAATTGAATAATGCATCATTAAAAAAGGATAATAGTATATCTAACATGTACTACAGTAAAATAACAATTCTAGTAGATCACATATCTATTGCACCAGGTAGGTTATCTATTGCAACTTATAACCAACCTATTGCATTGGATGAGTAATTCATTGGAAATAATAAAAACATATCACTCGTCTGTTGCACCAGGTAGGTTATCTTTTACAACTTATAACCAACTTGTTGCAAGGGATGAGTAATCCGTTGGAAACAATAAAAATAAATCACTCATTTATTACATTAGGTAGGTTATCTGTTGCAACGAATGAGTAATCCATTGGAAATAATAAAAATAGATCACTCATTTGTTGCACCAAGTAGGTTATCTACTGCAACTTATAACCAACCTGTTGCAGCGAATGAGTAATCTGTTGGAAACAATAAAAATAGATCACTCATTTGTTGAAATAGATCACTCATCTGTTGCAAAATGAGTTATCTATTGGATCAATATTATTTAGATTTCTCTCAAATAGAAGAGTCGTCTACCGCAACAAATGAATGATCTGATAGATTGTTCATCTGTTGCATCAGATTTGAATCTGTTGCATTAGATATTTCACCTATTGTATCAGATTCTTCATCTGTTACATCAGATATTTCATCTATTATATCATATGGTTTATTTGTTGCGTCAGATTGTTCATCTGTTGCAACATCATTTTTACCAAGAAGAAAAACAATAAATCAACCCAGCAACACCAACATAACACATACACCAAAAATCACCAACAAATCAAATCAATAGTTCGACAACAAAAACTACAATAACAACAAAAATTATATTTCACACTAAAAAGAGTAGAGAAGAAATGCCAGAAATTAGGGTTTTATTCAATCCACATTTTAAATTTAAGCAAGAAATATTGAAATTGTTAACCAATACTAGAAGAGAAGTTGGCTCAAGTTTCTCTATTTCTTCATAACTAAAAAAAATATTTTTTTACCCGTGAAAAAAGAAATGGGACGCCGAAGAAGTCAAAGTTTTTATCGCTGGACAACACTGCTTGTCGTGTCGATTGATGGTTAAAAGTCAAAAAGGAACACACCCTGCTATTTGTCGCCGGAGCTTAAAGTCGTAGAGAATTGAAGGGAGAAATTTTGCAGAACGGTTGGTTGGGAGAGAGTTGAGAGAGACTGTCGAGAGAGAGAGAGGAGAGAGACGGTTAATTTGGAAAGGAGGGGGTGTGGGTTGATTTATATTTTTACAAAGATGAAAAGGTTTTAAAAATATTAATCAAGTCCACAATTAACTTAATCAAGTTTCCTAATTATGTTTGACCCTTTAATTTGATCAATGTCACCAATCTTTCATTCAAGACTTAAAAGACACCTTGCCTTCAATTTTCTCTAGTGTGTAGACATGTAAGACATATTAACTAACTCGATTTTCACTTTTATTAATTTGAAATCCCTTGTGAATCACAATACCTTTTAACATCAGATTTACCTTAAAAATATCTAATTATCATCTTCTAATTTAATACAATATACCTCATAATCAACAACTACAAGATACCTAGTATATTCTCACAAAAAAATACACCTTCATAACTAATTTGCATATAATTAAAGAAATAAATTATTTAAATCCAATCATCAAATATCATAATTTGATGCAAACAACTCGAAAATATAACATGCTTAAATAAATACTATAATTAAGATTCAATAATCTCTCAAAGGTATTACTTTTACTTTGGTGCAAAACGGTAATACAATGTTCTTCTTTTGTACAAGAGTAACAAGCTATGAATTCTAATCCTAACCATATATTGTTTTGTTACAAAATATGTTCAAACTCTTTAATTATGAATTCTCTTGATACGAAACAATAGCACTTTAATAATGAGCTAACATATATTCGAACATATGTTGTGTTTGTTTAGCATTGTTGGAAATAAAATCAAATCCTAAAGTTTGTTGGCTTCTAAAAGTAGCTTTTTTGATTATTTTAGGATTGAAGGTGAGGTTCTTTTTATCAATAGTCAAGCAACTACAATCAAATCCTAAAGTTTGTTGGCTTCTAAAAGTAGCTTTTTGATTATTTTAGGATTGAAGGTGAGGTTTTTTATTTATCAATATTCAAGCAACTACAATCAAATCCTAAAGTATGTTGGCTTTTAAAAGTAGCTTTTTGATTATTAATTGGAGGTGGAGAGTCCTTACCGCTAAACTACATACATATATTTGTTGATCGTATCTCCATCAATTGCCTCTGCTCCAAGCACCTTCAACCTTTCCAATTATATTGAACAGCGTAAATCATTCAGTTGACCAACAATGTTATCATAGCCGAATGAAATTACTATGACATTAGATCTATTAAGTATCATCTTATATCAAAATACCCTAAAATATATAAAGCAGTCATGACAATTTTATTAAACTGTTGTGATAATTATACTATTCTATGTTACTAACAGAAATTTTAAATCCAAATAGCAGAGTACATCATTAAATAACTAAGGAAGAACATAACATTAAAATCAAGGAAAAACAATTCTTCACCTGAATCACTTCAATAATTGTGTGAGTCACACGACTGTTGCCTCTCGATATAATTCCCCCTTGTAAGTTGCAACGATCCAATCAAATAGCGCACTTCCTTCATACCGCTTGCACATGTTATAAATATTGCCCACTTTTATCGTAAGCCCATTCACGACCAGAATGATATAAAACATATGAACATAGATGACAATATTTATAGGAGTAATTTTTAATAGAGTAGTATTGTAGTATTTTTATATTAATTATTTCTCCTTTCGTATATTGTAGGACACATATTTTAGAAGTCTAGTTAATATATTAAAAATAATTAAATAATAAATTGAGGAAAAATAGTGAAAAGACAATATTGTTTAAAGGATAATCTTTTAATGAAGGACAAAAAATTTAAATCACTTTTTAAGGGTGTTCATACTTATAGATATAGATATAGATATAGATTATAGATTATAGATTATAGATATAGATAGATATATTTATTGTACACTTCATATATATACACACATATTATTACATACGAGCCGGATTTGCACCAAACAACCATTGAATGACTTGAACCAGTAAAAGCAAAATATTGATTATTGCCTCAGTTACTGCAGTAAAAGTAGGAGCAATGGTCGGACATTATCTAGCTTTTTTCGCCATGCTCTCAACTTAGTTTAGTGGCTGATTTTTAGATGTTAGTGGTGTAGTTGTTTTGGATATTGTTGATCATGAAATCACGTACAAAGTAGTGGTTTAACTATAGGCTTTAGTTATTGCATTTTTTTAAAATTTAAGCACAACTTCAGATTAATGAAAAATCAACCTTTGTGCAGTAAATTATTTGTTCTCTTCTTTCTTTGTTTTCACTTCAAAGAGTTGAAGTTAACCTTACAACTCCAATAAATTGGTATCAAAGCTCTCTTCTTGAGGGACCTGCATTTGAGGGAAACATATCTTTCTCTTCTTGTTTTTTTCTCCAATAGATTTAGAAACTCCTTTCACTATACTAGCACCACATGTCTTCAAAGGTGAAGGCTATCATATCTGGGCAGCAAGAATGAAGGCATATATGGAGGTAAATGATTTGTGGGAAACTATTGAGGAGGACTACTAAGTTCCTCCCTTGCCTGAAAATTCGACCATGGTGCAGATGAGGAATCACAAGGAAAAGAAAATAAGAAAATCAAAGGGTAGAGCAACGTTATTCGTTGTAGTCTCATCTAAAATCTTCGTCAGGATTATGACATTGAAATCAGCTTTGAGGTCTGGAATTTCCTAAAGAAAGAATATGAAGGAGATGAACGGATCAAAGGTATGCGTACTCTTAACCTGATCCGAGAATTTGAACTTCAGAAGATAAAGGATTCAGAGACAATCAACGAGTATTATAATAGATTACTCAACATTGCCAACAATGTAAGATTACTTGGCTCTGCATTTATTGATTCTAGATTGGTTTAAAAAATTCTAGTAACAGTCCCCGAATGGTTTGAAACAACTATTTCCACACTGGAAAATTCTAAGGATTTGTCACAAATTAGTTTGGCAGAACTATTGAAAGCTTTGCAGGCACAAAAATAGAGAAGACTTATGAGGTCAAGGTCTGAAGGATCTGTTGAGGGTGAACTACCTGCAAAAGTTCAATCAAACCAAGGAGACCAAGGAAATAAGAATTAAAACAACAAGGAAAACTCAAGTTCTCATTCTCCTGGGATCCATAAATGAGCGAAACATGATTTTCCTTCTTGCAGGAATCATGGAAAGAAGGGTCATCCACCGTTCAAATGTTGGAAGAGGCCAGACCAATAGTGCGAGAAATATCAGCATATGGGACATCATCAGAAGGTTTACAAGAACAACACTCAACAAACTAATGCTGCATAGGTAGCTAGTCAGGAAGATGAAGAGCAGCTCTTTGTAGCGACATATTTGGAAACTAGCTGCTCGAGTGACAAGTGTCTTATTGACAGTGGTTGCAGAAACCACATGACATTTCCTCATGATCTCTTCAAGAAGCTGGATACTTCAGTAATTTCCAAAGTACAAGTTGGTAATGGAGACTATATTTCTGCTGAAGGCAAAGGTATTGTGGAAATGAAATGCTCATCAGGTACAAAAATAATCAAAGATGTGTTTTTTGTACCTAATATTAGTCATAGTCTGTTAAGTGTTGGCCAGATGCTTGAGAATGGTTTCAAACTTCTCTTTGAATCAAATTACTGTCAAATCAAGGATGAAGATGGCAGAAACTTATTCAAGATACTGGTGAAGTGAAGGAGCTTTATATTGGATCTTTTAGATCATGAGCAAAAAACTTATTCTACAACTAAGATCAATGCACAAGTTCCACACAAAAGACTCAGACATTTAAACCATGTTGTTATAATTAACTCACAAAAGAAAGATCTGGTTCAAGGGATGCCTAATCTTAAAGATGAAATACCAGATTACAGAACTTGTCAATTTGGCAAGCAAGAAAAACTTTCTTTCAAGAAAGAAACCTGGAGAGCCACTGAAAAGCTAAAATCAATCCACACAGATCTAACTGGTCCTCACCAAACTCCATCACTGAAAGGGAGCACTTCTCTCTGAATGAGGCCCTACGAGGCACGTATCCAGATTATTCGGACTCCAATGTGGGTACCGGACACCAGATGAAAAAAATACTACTAGACGGATCTTCAATTGGCAGATATGTTTACCAAAGCCTTGCCTAAGAGCAGATTTGAATTTTTCAGAGAAAGACTTAGAATTTACAACAATCGAAGCAAGGATGAGTATTGATTATTGCCTCAGTTGCTACAGTAAAAGTAGGAGCAATTGTTGAAAATTATCCAGCTTTTTTAGTCATGTTCTCAACTTAGTTTAGTGGCTGATTTTTAGATGTTAGATGGTGTAGTTGTTTTGAATATTGTTGATCATGAAATCATGCACAAAGTAATGGATTAATTATAGGCTTTAGTTATTGCATTTTTATAATATTTAAGCACCACTTCAGATTAATGAAAAATCAACCTTTGTGCAGTAAATTATTTGCTCTCTTCTTTCTTTCTTTGTTTTCACTTCAAAGAGTTGAAGTTAACCTTACAACTCCAAAACGAAATCGTTAATAGGATAATATGGGATCTTAGGCATTGGATTTTATGACGAAAATGCTATTGTAACCTCAAAAAATATAAACCTGGTCAAATATGGAAAAGAAAACAAGGATATTGGACGAATGACGCCAAAAAAGGTTCAAGTTGGCTAGATTTAAAAATTTGATGGTGTTTAGTATTGGGTTCAATTGGTGTGAATGGAAAATGGAGGAACACAACCTTTTACGAAAAGGCATATTATTTTGGAAAAGGAGTGACTGTTCAGATAGTTGTGTCTGTTCAAAAAAAGACACAATATTTTGAATGAACAGACATAACTCTTCCAAAGGATACACCTTTTCAGATGAACCATTGCCACCTTTCCGTAGGGGCACTTGATGGCTATATAAACCTGCATTTATCCACAGGTTTTGGTATGAAAAATTTTCTGAAATTCAAACTCTTCTTGTCTATAAAATATTCCTTGTGATCAATCAAATCGTTGAGTGAGTTCGAAGAATCCAATTATTTGAGGTACCACTATAGCTGGATTGAAAGTCATTTTATCCTGGGAGGAAGATTCCAAAACCATGGGTACAGTAAGGGAAATTATTCCTTAAGGACTCTCTGTGAAGTTGGGAGACTTGGCTTTACATTTTTTATTTCATCTTAATTTCTGAAAAAATAAAACACACTTCTTAGAAAGATTATTTTGATCTTGTGTTGAGGGTGTTGTTGTAACTCATAGTGTTCTTATTTTAAAATTGAACTAGTGTTGAAGTTATTGTGTTAAATTATAGATTCTTATACCCAAAAAACGTTGAAGAACAACAATCTTAAGGAATAATTTTTAGAAAAAGAAAAAAAATTGCTTTGCTTGTTTGGTGAAATTTTCTTTTTACTAAAGTTTTTTTTTTGAATCTGTATTGCTTAGTTTCTGGAGATTAAAGCTTTTAGTTTTCTACTCTGTTTGAACTTAACTAGTGATTTGAAGACATAAAATCTTCATCACAAGTTAAAGATCACTCGGTTGATGATTAGAAGTCATAAAAACTTCATCGTTAAACTAGAAACAAGAAGTGTTTAAAGTTGCTATAATTTTTTAATAAGTATTTCGATATACTTAAGGTACTGTCTTGTGGTGATAGGAAAATGATGACTCATAATCAAATGCATGATGCTGGAACAACTATAGTGGCAACTAGTATTGCCACGATGAGTCATACTAATGCTCCGCAAGCTATGGCACCAGAGGAGAAACCCAAAAAGTTCACAGGTATTGACTTCAAGAGATAGTAGTAGAAAATGTTCTTCTACCTCACAATTCTGTGTCTTTAAAGGTTCACGGTTGAGGAAGCTCCAGAGGTGCCTGAGGAAATCTCTGAAAAAGAATGCTTCATGATAGTAGGGGCTTGAAAACACTCAGATTTTCTTTGCAGGAATTATATCTTGAGTGGTCTCCAAGATGACCTTTACAATGTGTATAGAGGAACCAAGACTACAAAAGAGTTATGGGGAGCACTAGAACAGAAGTACAAGATGGAGGATATCGGAACTAAAAAGTTCTTTGTTGCAAGATTCCTGAATTACAAGATGATAGACAACCAGTTTGTTATTTTCCAAGTGAAGGAACTATAAGTGATCATCCATGATCTCCTAGTAGAAGGTATGATTTTGACAAATACCGTTGTTGAACAATTTAAAAATATTCTTAGTATTCACATGAACTTTATTGTAGGTTTGGTTGTGAATAAAGCATTTCAAGTAGCAACAATAATAAAGAAGCTACCACCTATGTGGAAAGACTTTAAAAACTATTTGAAACACAAACGTAAGGAGATATCAGTCGAATATCTGATTGTACGACTACGCATTGAAGAAGATAATAAGGCTGCGGAAAGAAGGTCAAGAGGTAATTCTGCAATGAGTGGAGTAAACATTGTAGAATAAACAACTCAAAAAAGCAAAAAAAAACTGGAAATAAAAGCAATCAACCCAAGAAGAAATTGAAAGGAAAGTGCTTCAACTGTGGCAAGATTGGCCACAAGTCTAGGATTGTCGTGCCCTAAAGAAAGGGAAGAAGAAAGACCAAGCAATTCTGACTGAGTCTAAGAAAGAAATGGATGATCTGTGTGCTATTCTTTCCGAATGTAACTTGGTGGGAAATCCTGGAAAATGGTGGATGGATTCTGGTGCCACCCACCATGTTTGTTCTAACAAGGAGTTGTTTTCAACGTTTGCTCCGGCTCAAGTAGAAGAAAAAATCTACATGGCAAACTCCGCTACTGTAAAAATCAGAGAAACAGGAAAAGTGTGTTTGAAGATGACTTCCGACAAAGTGTTGACACTTAACAATGTCTTATATGTTCCTGAGTTACGAAAGAACTTGATTTCTATTTCACTTCTAGACAAGAATGGATTCAAATGTGTATTTGTTTTCGAAAAAATTGTACTTAGTAAAGGAGAAGTGTATATAGGAAAAGGCTACCTCAATGAGGGTCTATTCAAAATGAATGTAATGAATGTTGAAATAAATAAAAGTTCAAATTCTTCTTACTTTCTTGAGTCTCCCAATTTGTGGCATGAATGACTAGGCCATGTTAATTACAAAACACTACGAAAACTGATTAACTTAAAAGTTTTGCCAAACTTTGAGTGAAATAAATCAAAGCGTCAAACTTGTGTGAAATAAAAGTATGCTAAACATCTGTATAAGTCCGTTGAAAGGAATTTCAATCCCTTAGACTTAATCCACACTGAAATTTATGATATAAAGTCAACATCATTACGTGGTGGGAAAAGTATTTCATAACTATTATTGACGATTGTACTAGATATTGTTATGTCTACTTGATAAATAGTAAGGATGAAGCAATAGATGCGTTTAGGCAATACAAAACTGAAGTTGAAAATCAGTTAGAGAATAAGATCAAAACTATAAGAAGTGATAGCGGTGAAGAATATGAATCTCCCTTCACCGAAATATGTGTAGAGAATGGAATTGTCCATCAAACTATGGCCCCTTATTCACCTCAATATAATGGAATTGCGGAAAGGAAAAACTAAACTTTGAAGGAAATGATGAATATCTTACTTATAAGTTCAAGTTTACCACAAAGCTTGTGGGGGAAGGCTATCCTTACAGCCAAACAATACTCAATAGAGTTTCCCATAGTAAGACACAATCAATTCCATATGAAAAATGAAAAGGAAGGAAACCCAACTTAAAATACTTTAAAGTGTGGGGGTGTCTAGCAAAGGTCCAGGTTCCTATGCCAAAAAGGGTTAAGATAGGACCTAAGATAGTGGACTGCGTGTTCATAGGATATGCTAAAAGTAGTATAGCATGTTGGTTTTTGGTTCATAAATTTGAACATCCAGATATTAATGAAAATATGTTAATTGAATTAAATAACACTGAATTCTTTGAAAACATTTATCCGTATAAAACTAGACATGAACAGTCTAGTGGGAGGTCTAAACGACCTCAAGATGAACCAAGTGAGAATGTACATAATGATGAGAATCCAAGACGTAGTACACGCCAAAGAACACCAACTTCATTTGGATCGAATTTTGTAATATTTCTTTTAGAAAATAAGCCTCAAATATTTAAGAAAGCGATGACATCTTCGGACTCATCCTTTTCGAAAGAGGCAGTCGATAGTGAGATTGATTCAATCTTAAGAAATCATACGTGGGAGTTGATTGATCTTCATCCAGGAAACAAACCTTTAGGATCTAAATGAATCTTCAAAAGGAAAATAAAAGCAGATGGTACTATTGATAAATACAAGGCAAGAGTTGTAGTAAAAGGCTTCAAACAAAAAGAAGGCCTTGATTACTTTGATACATACTCGCCAATAACAAGGATGACGTCGATTCAAATGCTAATTGCCTTGGTGGCGGTATATGGTCTTAAAATTCATCAAATGGATGTGAAAACTAAATTCCTAAATGGAGAATTGGAGGAAGAAATTTACATGGAACAGCCTGAGGGTTTTGTGGTTCCAGGAAAATAAAATAAGATGTGTAAACTTGTTAAGTCACTTTATGGACTAAAACAAGCACCTAAGCAATGACATGAAAAGTTTGACCAAACCATGTTGGCAAACGAATTCAAAATTAATGAATGTGATAAATGTGTTTATATTAAAGACACTCCAAATCACCAAGTCATTGTGTGTTTATATGTGGATGATATGTTGATCATCAATAGAGACATTTCAGACATAAATTCAATGAAATGAATACTCGAGAGCAAGTTCAATATGAAAGACCTTGGAGTTGTGGATGTGATCTTAGGGATAAGAATCCATAGAACTCCACAAGGGTTGGCATTGTTAGAGTCTCATTACATCAAAAAGGTACTTAAAAAATTCAAGTATATGGAATTTGGTATTGCCAAGACTCCATTGGATGTAAGCTTTGCACTTCGAAAGAATGAAGGTGAAAGTGACTCACAATTGGATTACGGAAGAGTATTGAGATATTTAATGCATATAATGAACTGTACACGACCAAACATAGCATGCATTATTAGTAAGTTGAGTCTGTACACGAGTAATTCTAATAAAACTTATTGGATGGCAATGAAAAGAGTTTTGGTGTATCTTAAATACACTTAAGACTGCACTTTGCATTATAATAAATATCCTACGGTACTTGAAGAATATAGTGATGCAAATTGGATCACCGGATCGAATGAAGTAAAACCCATGAGTGGATATGTATTTACTATCAATGGAGGAGTGGTCTCTTGAAAATCATCCAAACAGACTTGTATTGCTCTCTTTATAATGAAATCTGAATTTATCGCATTAGATAAAGCCGGTGAAGAAGCAGAATGGCTCCAGAATTTCTTGGAAGATATTCCATATTAGCTCAAACTAGTGGCACCAATATGTATACACTGTGATAGCCTAGCGGCGATAGGTAAGGTAGGGAGCATGATGTACAATGATAAATCTTGTCACATAAGATGGAGACATAATACCGTTAAAGAACTTCTCTCTAGTGGAATTATCATTGTTGACTATATGAAGTCAAAGGATAATGTGTCAGATCTACTTACAAAAGGCCTATCTATAGGAGTTGAGAGAACATCCAAGGGAATGGGTTTAAGGCCTAGGACAAGTTAGCATGGCGGTCACTATACTTAGTAGACTGGAGATCCCAAGAGCTAGGTTCAAGGAGATCAAACAAAGACGTGTCTGACAAGTTCAACATTGTCAAAATACCAACCCATTCTCACGATGTAGACAATGTTTAGTAAACAAGGATAAGATTTAAGGTGAAAAGTCTTTTAATGATTATATAAATTTAGCAGATTTGACCAAATAGTTTAATCTATAGGATTGAACGTTTAGAAATCACCTATGTGAGGGCAAAGTGGAAGTCGCTTCAAGGAGAATGTTAGTAAAGGCCTATTCTCTAAGCTCTCATGAAATTGGGATGTGTTCATGGCTGAAAAGAACAAAATCATGAGAACCATAAACGGTAAAAGGTTGGTTGTGTAACATGTGTTATCTAGGTGTACATTAAAGCTCGACGATTCAAAGATATCAAATCTACCGATTGGCTTAGTGCATCCGATGCATGTTCACTACGGAAAGTTAAAAGGGAACCCACTTATCCTGATGCAATCAGTCTTTGCTTGATGATCACATATTTATCCATAAAGTTTTACAAAGAATAGTCATTCCCCATTCATGTAGGGGATTGTTGGGTTCAATTGGTGTGAATTGAAAATAGAGGGACAACCTTTTATGAAAAGACATATTATTTTGGAAAAGGAGTGACTGATAGTTGTGTCTGTTCAGAAAAAGACACAATATTTCGAATGAACAGACATGACTTTTTCAAAGGATATACCTTTTCGGATGAACCATTGCCACCTTTGGGTGGGGGCACTTGATGGCTATATAAACCTTCATTTATCCATAGGTTTTGGTATGAAAAATTTTCTGAAATACAAACTCTTCCTGTCTTCAAAACATTCCTTGTGATTAATCAAATCATTGAGTGAGTTCAACGAATCCAATTATTTGAGGTACCACTATAGTTGGATTGAAAGTCATTTTATCCTGGAAAGAAGATTCCAAACCTCGGGTATAGTGAGGGGAATTATTCCTTAAGGACACTCCGTGAAGTCGGGGGACTTGGCTTTACATTTCTGTTTCATCTTAATTTCTGAAAAAATAAAACACACTTCTTAGAAAGATCACTTTGATCTTGTGTTGAGGGTGTTGTTGTACTTCATAGTGTTCTTGTTTTAAACTTGAACTAATGTTATAGTTATTTTGTCAAATTACAGATTCTTGTACCCGAAAAATATTGAACAACAACAATAACATCTATTCATGATTTTTTTTTTGACAATAGTAGTGTCGTTATGTGGAAAGGGGCTTGTCAGAGCTGCAACCTAGAAAAACATGAGATAAAGTGGAGAATTGAGAAGAGAGTAGCGTGTCGGTATTGTGATTCGCCTATAATAATTGTCGACATCAATTTGTTGGCGTTGGGAGTTCTTTTGGGGCACTAACTAGCCTACTCAGCGTCTTACACCCTCTTTTGAGCGTTTTATTGAGCATTTCTCTTTCTTATTCCATCCTTACGCTACGGTATTCATAAGTAGCTCGAGGAAGAAAAACTTTATTGTTTTATGAAAAATTGAATAGAGCAATAGAACGAAACTCATTTTTATCACAAACTTTTAATAGTATGATCTTAATATGTCATTATGTGCGACTATCCAGGTTTGTTGATAGTTTAGTAGACGTTTGGCCATGAAAATTACTTTTTTTCGGAGTTGGAGTTGGAGTTGAAGATGGAGTTGGAGTTGGAGTTGTGTTTGGCCATGTCTTTTTGAATTTTCTTTTTAGACTTTTGAAAAATCTTTTTTAAATATGATTTTACGCCCTCAACTTTTAAAAATTATCAAAATCACTCAACTACTAATTTACCTACTAACATACAACCAAATGTTGAGAAATAAATTTATATGTCTTCAATTGATAAAATAATTAACAACAAACTAATTATTATGATTGTTATTCTTCTAAAATTTGAATAAAAATATCGCAAGCACGAGCTAAATAAGTTTATTTAATCATAATCGATTGAATAGAGAAAATAAATTTTGATAAATATGATTGATGGATATAAATATATTTTATATATTCTTAAATTTGTTGATGAAAATTCTTAATTACTTTCCCTTGAATTAATTATTTTATTGAATTTGGTCTTTATAAAAAAATTTACGGATGAATTATTTCTGAATAGATTAGTGCTAATTTTTTGCCTTTTCTTTATTGATGATATTGATTTTCCTTGAATAGTATTGTATCGTAAATATAGATCGTTACGTTATATTTGATATGCGACTTTCTTGACCACTTTTTAATAATTTATTAAAATCATAATAGTCATTATATGACATATATAGAAAATTAGAATGGCAAAAAAAAATATTAAATTTCTCATTTTCTGTTAAAGATTGTCATTTATTATTTTTTACTTTACGTTAGTAAATTCTGGTTAAAAGAAGAAAAAGAGATTAGAATATCTGTAATAATTAAAAATGATGTTGTATCATAGAAAACAAATAATAATTTTTTTCTTGGTAGTTGGTTGTAGTTATAAGAGGGGTTTGTGTAAAAATTTAAAAATTGGAGTTATATGTAATAATGAAAGTTGCAAATGGAAGTGGAAAATTGTGAAAACAACAAAAAGTTGTTTTCACTTTTTGAAATCCAACTTCGGAATAATTTTTTGAATTTTCATGATCAAACGTCACAATTTTCGAAAAAGTGAAAAGAGTGAAAAAAAAAAGATCTGGAAAAAAGAGAAAAAAATTTATGGCCAAACAGTTAGTTTCTTGTTGACTATGAGTGTATCTGTAAGTAATGAATTATTTTATCTTTTGTATCGGGTTTCATTGGTCTCACTCGCTCACTCGCTGGAAAGAGCGAGACTAGATTGATAGAGCACATGACATTTATTGAGAGCCATATGAAAAAGACATAGATGACACCAATTTAACCTTAAACACTTCGACTCAATCATTTGTGTCAATGATTTAGATCTTTTCCTCATGTGCCATGGACGACTTCTACTAAAAAACTACTCTGTTTTTATTTTGTTTGTTGAAAAAAAGGATATCTGGGCAAGCCTATGGTTGAATCCTTTTAGGACTATGGGTTGGACGGCACCAATTGTTTACATGAGTATAATTCATTTGAGAATGCAGTGCAAGCTTCAAGAGAGAAGACAGGAAAACATGAGAGAAATTCAAGGATTTGACTCTAACTTATCCTTAGTTTGGAAATTGGACCTAAAGTATATTTTGGGTCATATAGGTCAAAGTTGGGTTTATTTAAATTGTTGGCAGCCACACTATATTCTTTTGAATAATCTATATCTATAATATATTAAAAGTGTAAAGGATTTTAAAAATATTATTTAAATTTTTTACTCTTCTTTAAAAATTTTTGCTTTAGACAAAATCTTTCTCCTCTCTGGATGCCTAGGTAACCACCGTATTCCTGTTCCTCCTTTGAACCTCACCCAACACTTTAAGGTGTTTTTTCACTATTCTTTAAATATTTTTTAATATTTAGAAATTAATTAAATATTTATACTAAAACCTTTCCTTATTAAACTATATGATTCACATAGAAACCGTGACATTATAGGAAACTCAACTTAACTCAATTTCTATATATTCTCCACTTTGTCTTTCTTTCTCTCTATTCAATTAATCAATTAGTAATTGATTTGCTTCCTCTCAATTAAACTCCTATATAATTTTGCCTTAAATTCAATTTTGAAGAATTTTCCAATTTTTCATCTGAACTAGGATACTAAACAGTTGCTATATAAAGAATTTCCCTGCTTCATATTTATTTGTTATAGCTTATTGATTTTTTTAAAAGTTTATTTATATTTTCTAACGTGATTTATTTATGCTTTATAGTTTGTAAGGATTTGTTTTGTTGTAGCGTACTCTTCTTCCATGTTAATTCTTATGATATATATTGGGTTCAATTTATTAATTTAAGTATTTTGTTCTTAAGTCATTACATTGACAAAATTTTATCAAATTTCTTATTTTTTATTCTTGATCATGTTTTCATTGAATTGTTTCTTAAACTTTGTTGTAGCAGTTATTCTTTTTAGTTGGAGTATGACAAAACGTAGGCTGAAGTTTGATGTTAGGTTATAATTCACTGCTTAGGTTTTTTGCTTGCTACGGAAGTTATACATATTTTAGTCGTTGTATTTTGTGTGTCTTCTTTGAAGTTATGGCATTTGAACTTTGCTTAATTGAGTCATTAATCAAGGGTCTTTACTGGAATCAACTTCTCTATCAGAGCCACTTTGTGAAAATACATGTGAAAGTTCTAATTGAACGTTGTACCTAATAGTTTGTAATTTTAAATCAATTAAAATTCCATTATATATGTGTGTATTAGAAAGATTGTGATATATATTAAACGTATATTTATGTTTACATGCAGAGGATTTGAAGAGAAACTAGGAAGAGATGACAATTCTATTTCTAACAATGGAAAAAAGGTATGTGAATTGCTTAAATCAATTACATTACTATTAATTACACCTGAACTTATTTTTTTTAATTTTAGAATGAGTATGTCATTATATGGGCTTTGGTAGATATTTTGGTGCAGGAAATTACTGATCCTGATCAAGCAAAAGGTCAAGTTCACCTTTGAGCTTATTTTAGACTGAGTTTTTAAATTACATAAACAATGATGGAGAGTTTATAGTTTCTTAAAGGATGTCGTAATTCCTTATATCTGTGCTTGGTGTCTATTACTCTCAATTTTGATGTTGTTTGTCTTACTTTGTAGCCAAATTATGTGTAGACAAAAATAAATAAAGCTAATATGTTTTTTTGATCTGCGGTATTTTTCTTTTATTCAGTCATTAAATTTTATGTTGTTGTTATTGTTGTTGTTGTTGTTGTTGTTGTAGTAATAATAATAATAATATTGATACCACATGTAAAATATCATTCTTCTATGGGTAGAGCCCATAGAGGTGGTGCAAAAAAATGCTATTACTTTATTGTTATTGAATTTTTGGGTCAACGATTTTCTAATGACTTTATAAAGAAATTAATCGAGTTATTAATAATAATAATAATATTGATATCACATGTAAAATATCATTCTTCTATGGGTAGAGCCCATAGAGGTGGTGCAAAAAAATGCTATTACTTTATTGTTATTGAATTTTTGGGTCAACGATTTTCTAATGACTTTATAAAGAAATTAATCGAGTTATTAATTCTATTTTGGTGACATGCTTTCTCCTAATATTATTAGTACCTTCACTGCTTCGCAAATCGCAATTGACATTTTATGAGTATTTTCTTATTGGTTAAACTGAAAATTGAACTGTTAAGGATAAAAAATAAATAAATCGAAACCGATAATTTTTTTATTAATTTGATTATTGATTTAGTATATTTAAAATTGAAAATCGATAAACAAAATAGATAATACATAAATCCGAACCAAATAGATTGATGCACACCCCTATCTATGGGTAATTTGGCTGTTTTGCATCACATAAATTGTTTATTAATTATTTTAAACGGCTACAAAATCAAATCTCCCAAAAAAAAAAAAAAATACTCAAATTTTATTAAAAGATAATTACATAAAATAATAGTCAAATTACTTTTTTTCAATGTGTTTCACGTGGATAATGGTATGTTTGGATAGATTTATGTTGCACTTTAAAGGAGAAGTATCAATATGGATAACATAACTTCTTTGATATGATTAAACAGTAACAATTAAAAAAAAGTAAGGTGAGATATCACAAATATAATATTTGTTTAAATCATTAAAACAAACATAACATTTTTACCGCAATGGTTTCTTTTAATAATTTCATCTTCTTAAATGTAGTTTTGTTGATTGATGTGTGAAATGTTTACATTATTATATTAAAGTGTCAAGGATCTTTGAGAAGTGATTTGAACCTTCATTAAAAAAATTTACAATAGACCAAATCGTTTAATTTTTAGTAATTAAAAATTACAAGTGCGAGGCACGTGCGGTTAAACTAGTTTATATAAATATACAAACTTAAGAGGTATAAATACATAAAATTTCTTATCTTTTAAAATATTTCATAAAATCTCATATTTCTTCTTTTCGTCTTGATACATATTAGATAAGGAAGTACCTAATTTGCATTTATTCAGGGGAGTAAATCATTAGAGAGAATCACTTAAATATCTAAAACAAAAAGAAATCAAATTTAAAAAATTTCATCAAATCTTATCATTTGCAATTTACAATATGGTTCAATTTTTTCATCTGTATTAATCATTTTTTCCTTAAAAAATTTGAAAACTTTATTGTGTGCTTCATGTTGACAGACATTTCATATTCTTTGAAGAATCTTCATACTGTAGAAGCAAAAAAATCTCATAGTTTTCACGGAACCATGGCAATGACGATGACCACTATAGTGACAATACCCTCTCGTAGGCTGCTTGTCAACTCTTTAAGACCAACACCCATTAAGAAAAAAGGGAGAAATTGAGCAATGTTGCTAGGGTTTCGATGAGAACAGTGGCAAAGACAATGGTGATGATGGAGGAGTTGTTGGTGTATTTGACTGCTTTTCAATGAAGGTTGAGCGAGTTGATGCGTAGTGGTGAAGATGGAAAAAAAGATAACTTCATTAAAATAAATTTCATGATACATACGAATGTATCATTATGCATATGTATCATAGTAAAAAAGAATTTCTTTTTTGTTCATGATACATATGAATGTACTTGCTTTTTAATGTATCATAATCTACTAATTCATATACAATATGAAGCTTTTTAGTATTTGTTCCTGAAACATGCGAATGTATCTCTGTGCATATGTATCATAGTAAAAAAGAATGTAATTTTTGTAAATTATACATATGAATGTACTTGCATGCGTGCATATTCATCATAATACAAAAGAATATATTCTTTTATTCATAGTACATATTCATCATAATACAAAAGAATGAATTTTTTTTATTCATAGTACATATGAATGCATAAAATGCTCATGTAACAAATTAATCAATTTTTATGTATACAGTAGATTAGCACGTGTTTATGATACATATGAATATCTATTCACACAACTATATTGTTCTTGATATCAAAGCCCATCAATTTTTATCAGAATGAATTAATGTATCAATCACAAGTACCAAGTATACATGCATCATGCATATGTATCAGATAAACGTATTTGATACATCTCAAGAACTTATGTTTCCTTCCCATAATTTAAGGATATATATATATATATATATATATATATATATATATATATATATATATATAAAATAAAAAATTAAAAGTGTGAAGACCCTTAGAAAAGTGATTTGAACTTTTTTCCCTTCACTAAAAATATTTGCAATAGACAAAATTATTTTTTTTTTATGATTTTTTAATATAATTATAATTATTAAAATTGATTTTTTGTGGAGAATCATAAACTGCCGTGTATATATATCTAATTAGGTTTAGGATTATTTGAATTTTTGTTTATTTAGGATACTCTTTCATATTGTATCCTATTTTTTAATATAATTATAATTACTATAATTATTTTTTACTGAGAAACTAAAAACTGTCGTGTGTATATGTTTAATTACGTTTAGGGTTACTTGAGTTTTTATTTATTTAGGATACTTTTTCATATTGTTATGTTAATTCGGGAAGAACAAAAAGACTACATCAATATTCACATATCAAGAGGTCAAATTGATTTTCTTTTTAATTTTCTTCTTCTTGCAAATCTTTCGCTTGTAATTACCACTGATTCTTTCTACATTTATTATATTATGGGAGGATAAATTTAATTTGTGCCATATTTACAAATTTTTCATTTAATAAATAGGTGCCAGTATGAGATATTAATCTTTATAGTTCCTTTAAATTAATACTAGCTAATTTAGCCGCGCTTCGCGCAGTCGTTAAAGAATTAATATATTTTTTATATTAATTTTATATTTATTTTATTATTTAATCGTAATATTATACTATTCCACTTATTTTAATTATATTATGAATTAATTACAAATGATGGAAGAAAATAAAGCATAGCAAATTTAACATCTATTAAATGAGGGATAATATATTCTTTATTAATAAGTTAAAATATATTTCCCAATAATAATTTGTCCCATTTTTATTAAGCTATGCCATATATTTTTGGTGAGTGGCTAAAAAGTATCTCACAATATGAAATAATTATAAAATATAATTAAATAAATACAACAACTATTGAAACTTCAACTAAAAAACTGTGAAATAATAATATAATAATATCTTGATAGAAATGTCACCTACTCGATTTATCTATTTGGTATATTTTCAAAAACATAACTTATATATTCATAAAAGTTATTAAAATTATAATAAATATTAAAAGTGAACTCATATATTTAAAAATATAACGGCTTGGTATTAAGAATATAATAGCTTGGTACTAAGAATATTAAACGTTAAATTCACAATTTACATCTATATTTCAACTCCATCTCTTCATATTATATACCTTGGTTTCATCATAGGTAAAAAAAATGATTCGAACTCTGAAAATAAAACTTGAAAAAATACCATTCACTTGTTTAACTAATAAATTTCTAGTATTAACAACACCACTAACTTACTATTGTTTTCAATCCGTATGAAGACTTATGAATTTATATATATATATATATATATATATATATATATATATATATATATATATATATATATAAAGGAGTGGTGTGGCATATTTCTTTGATCGAGGATTCTATTTATTATTTTTTTTATTTTAGCCATTGCTTCTCATTTATAAAATAAAATATTCAATGACACTAAATTCGATAAATACTCACAAGTTAATAACTATACAATTATACTTACTATAATGTGGTTGTTTAATAACTAATGAAACATAAAGAGTAACGTTTTAGAATTCTCCATGAAATCATTAATTTCACAATTCAATAAAATTATTAGTTTCAAGTCTTTTTTTTTAATTAATGAAGAAGTAAATAAAGCACCGTATCCAAACATCCTTTTATTTTCCTTCTTTTGCATTATGAATTCACTTAGATAACTAACATGGGTTGTGGTGCAGCGGATGGGGCTGCTCCACCCTTAACCAGAGGTCGAGGGTTCGACCCAGCGGGCATGGTGTAAACTCTGTTGGGAGCGCTACCCCCCCGAATGGGACCCTACCCGGCGCGAATCTGGATTAGTCGGGCTCCAATGCGGGTACCGGACATCGGATGGGAAATAAAAAAAAAAAAAGAATTCACTTAGGTAATTTTTTTTTATCAAAGTAACACTCCATGATTTACTTGATCATTTTATTTTCCTTATTTATTACGAATCATAAGAGTCATTCAAATTCTATGGTTATATTTATTTATAGCCATTTATTTTTCTATCATAATAATACATTAATGTGCAATATTTATTATAACATTAATAAGATGTAACTCCTAGCAAATATACAATTACTTTTGAATATTTTGAGTAAAAATAGAAAAAAAAAAAGCCAAAAATATGAAAATAAAGATCAACATAAATGATATCCAAAGAAAGGTGTCATATCATCCACTCTATTTCGACCTCCACATTATTCATGTATAAATAAATATAGGTTTATATGAATTGAACCAATATGAAATAAATTAAAAATTAGAAGAAGAAAAAAATAAGAAAATCAAAAAAGAAAATAGTACAATTAAATTCAAATCTTTGGCATTCCTTTCTTCTTTTTTTTTAATTCTTTATGCCTTTTTTTTAAAAAAAAAAAAAAAAAAAAACTTCTTCCTCATAGTTAATTATGCATTTTTCTTAATTACAACTATTATTCTCTATTTAGTCCCTGTTATAAATGTATTTACATTATAATGAATGTCTATCAAGATCTAATAAGATCTAGTTGATGTCTATCAGGATTTGAAGTATTTGTCTTTTCGTCAGAAACTAGGCGTATTTTTTCCTATAAATAGAGGGATTTTATTCATTGTATTCTCAATCAAGAAATCTCTCATCCTCAACAGAAATAAAAATTGCTCTCTCTTCTCTCTCTACTCTTCTTCTTTATTCTTTATTATTTTATAACACGTTATCAGCACGAGAATCTGCCAAACAAGGTCAGATTATAAATCTAAAGATAATTTCAAGGTTAGTAATTCCTTATGTTATCTGTCTTTTGCTACTAATAATATAATTATTGTTGGATTTAAGGAAAAATAATTGGTTTGGAACCATTTATGTTTTAAATTTATTCCTTAAGAACAATATTATCAAAAGGGATGATAATATTTTGGGTTTAAGTCCCACTAATTTATGCCTAAGATGCCTTTATATGGGTAAGACGTTGAGTTTAAATCTCAATGCACCATATTGATGATATTATGATGACTAAGGAAAAATAATGCATTTTTAATGAAAAGTCATGAAATATGTTACATTGAATATTCTCCATTCCATAAAGTGAATGTGGTAGCAATATATGATAAGTCTGAAATACGACAACTTACTTCATTCTTGAAGTGTATGTGATAACAGTGCATAATATGTTTGAAAGAAGACAAGTGATTTAATGCACGAATATACACGTTGAGGATCAATACGATAATGATTATCAAAAGTGATGATATTTTCATACGCATATTATGATCATAAGATATGTCAGAGAAAAATTCTCTAGATCATATTTTTGCCTTTATTTGCTCCTAAAGTAGCAATATTTTGAAAGAGGTTCTAAGCTATCAAAATTTGATAGACTTAAGGCATGATTATATTTCATTTATGGGGAATGAGGATTTCGATTGTTTCAATACAAACGTGCGTTTGATTGTGATGGTATCACAACTCAGCTCCGAAAGAGGCAGAATAACTGAGAAGAATAATTTGGAAATCTACTTCTAAAGTAGTAAATCTAAAATTTATTTATGTAATAGTAGATCTGAAATTTACTAAAATAAAAAGCACATGTCATGGTAAACTTTGAGTTTACTAGCATAAAAGTTCATAAGTTGACATGAATGATTGCGACATCTTAAAGATGTGCATATTAAGTATTAAACATATATTGAAGAATTTGAAAATTCTTCATGAACTTCAATGTTGCTTGTTCTCATGATACATTAGTTGGACCAACTAATTTTAAAATTGGATCCCTTAAAATCTGAAAAATATGAAAGGTAAATATGAGCCCATTCACCGGTCATGTGATCAATTAAGATGCATCGATATGAGATGATCACTTATACGTTTATTATCAACCTGCAGTTTGACATTCATAAAGTTACTTGCTCAATAAAATTGAGTTAAGAGCATAACTTTCAGATTGTGTAATCAAGACAATTCATCTTGCATTGATGATGATGGTTTGACATTAAATGCCTTCAATAAATAATTAAACCATTATTATGAGAACAAAGCTTCATGTGTTGGTCCAAAATATGATATGTTGCATACAATAATATTTGTATGCATTAGACCAATAAATTATAATTATTTTTTCCCTCTCAATTGGTTTAAGGTCAGGAACCAACTATTCCATCTAATAGTTTTGATGTACGGTATATGATTAAATAATATACCATGATATACAAATATGAATTCCTCAAAGAAGGTGGAGGATGTATGTTAGTTTTCCTAACATAAGGGGGAGGTTATAAGCAGCTATGAAATATGTTAGCAATTATCATAAGATCCTCATTCATAAAATAATTTAAGTCATATGCCGAAAGCATATCATATTTAAGCTGCAAGTGCTCCTATTTTGTGTTCTTAAAGGACAAAGTCTATGTATACATGAAACATGGTAGACTAATCGATTTCAAATAAAATAGGGAGAAAATAATCATAATAAGAAGGCAATGTGCTCTTGAAGAGCCTACGTCATAACACTTTATGAAACCTTATGATAGGTTCAGGTACCTGAAAATAATGAAGTGATGAGATCTCAAAATGTTATGTCACATTGCAAACCGATACAAAATGAGAAACTGTCGATGATATCTTTGATACAATATTGGCGTAATATTGTGAAAGATTATGAGGATCTGAATTCTACGTTAATTTAAGCATGCTGACGTAGAAACATTTATTAAATGACATGAAAGGATGCATCTTGGTAAGCATAACACTTATTTAATTTGCAGTCTAGACACTTATTGATATTGTCACTTCACAAAAATCCATATGAAAATCCCTAAAGGATTCAAAATGCCTAAAGCATATAAAGTTTCTGGAAAACTTATTTATTATCCTTATAAGGGATAAATTGATGGTATGAATATTGTTGAAACTCTTGGAGAGTTTTCAAAAGCAATAGATTATTTGCTGAAATGAGAAATATACCGAATTAGATTGGTTGTGAAGTACCATATCTTAGTGAAATTGATGCACTTATGTATCTTGCAAATACTACAAGGCCTGATATAGCCTTTTCAGTCAATTTGTTAGCAAGGTATATTTCTGTTCCTACTAGGAGACATCAGAATGAGATAAAACACATGAGTTTATTTTATTCTAAAGATTGCAGTCTTGATCTTATTGATTATGCTGATGTTGGGTATTTAATTAATCCTCATAAAGCTCGGTCTCAAACAGACTCTGTGTTCATATATGGTGGTACTGCCATATCTTGGAGATATATAAAGTAGTCTATCGTAGCCACTTCATCGAATCATGCTAAGATAATAGTTATTCATGAAGCAAGCCGAGAATATGTATGGTTGAGGTCCATGATACATCTCATTCGATAAAAATGTGGTGTAAAATATGATAATCTACCCACAATTTTATAAAGAGATAATGCAACATACAAAGCACATCTTAAGGAAGGATTCATAAAAGGAGATAGAACAAAGCACATTTTGCCAAAGCTTTTTTACATACATGAGCTACAAAAGAATGGTGATATTAACGTGCAACAGATTCGTTCAAGTTCAGTGTGACATGTATTCACCAAATTTTATCCAATTGTAATTTTTAAGAAGATGTTGCACAAGATTGGGATGCAAAGTTTCAAGAATGTTCTCATTAGGGGGAGTTAATACGCGTTGTACTCTTTTTTCTTTATGAGGTTTTGTCTCACTAGATTTTCCTTGTAAGGTTTTTAATGAGGCAACCTATATGCGTATTGTTAGAGATGTGTACTCTTTTTCCTTCACTAGATTTTTTTTCCCACTGGGTTTTTCTAGTAAGATTTTAACGAGACACATTATCTATCTAGACATTTAAGGGGGAGTGTTATAAATGTATTTACATTATAGTAAATGTCTATCAAAATCTAGTTGATAAATGTCTATCAAAATCTAGTTGATATCTATCAGGATTTGAAGTATCCATCTTTTAGTCAGAAACTGGGCGTATTTTCCCCTATAAATAGAGGAGTTTTATTCGTTCTATTCTCAATCAAGATATCTCTCATCCTCAACAGAAATAACAATTGCTCTCTCTTCTCTCTCTACTCTTCTTCTTTATTCTTTATTGTTTTATAACAGTCTCTAAAATTAAAAAAAAAATCACAAGTCATTTCTTTTTTTTTCTCTCCACATAATATTTCAAAAATATCTCAACTTTTTTACATTTTTTAGTTACATCTCCTACCATTTATATAATTAGGATGGCGAATAGGAAACACAATAAATGAATAGTAGTTGTAAATTTATAAACTTTAATTTTGACAATAATTTTCACTTTATTTTCTCTTTATTTGATGTAAAATCTCCTAATACTAAACTTTTTCTAAAATATTCTCATCCTTTTCTTATACAAACTTAAAGTATTTTAACAAAAATTAATAGAAATGTTAGAAAAAGAAAATTTTCTATATCAAATTAATGGTAAATTTAAACTATAACTTCTCTCCCTCTTTGATTTTTTTTTTATTTCATTTTCTTATTAATTAATTTATCTTTCTTTTTCTCATACGTTAATTATGTGTTTTTTCTATTCTTTATTATCCTAAATGTCCTCTCAAATCAGAATTTAAATTCTTTCCTTTTTTGCTCGTAATATTTTAAGAATATTATAACTTTCTTACCTTAAAAAAAATAAAAAATATGAAAGAAATACCATAATGGTATCGTTTATATATGGCAGCTATAAAATCGACAAATTATGTATAATTAATTTATGGGAGTCCAAGCGATGCAACTTTTAAACAACTTACAGTAAAAGCCCTCTAAGAGGCCAACTATTTATGCCGACGATATGAATCCTCCGGATTAATTCCCCTCTATTCAGGCGCATTTCAACCGATGCAAAGCACACCTAGGTAAGGAGCGACATATTGTTCATTTACAACTACTGCTTTAACTATCTTTAGTATGTAGTCAGTGCCCCCCCCCCCCCCTCTTTATCTACCTACGCGAAGCTAAAACAACAATCATACTAAAAATTGCTCTCTCTCTCTAGCTACTCTGTATTATATGACACCCATTCCATTTCAAGTTATTCCAAAAAGAATGTCCGATTTCTAAAGTTGAAAATATTTTAACTTTAAACTTTTCATTTTACCTTTAAGGCTTTAATGACATATTTGTATAACCATATAAATTACTATGACATGTTTAAAATCACAAGATAAAACAATCATTCTTCCTTTTCTACTCCAAGCCCAGTCAAACACCACCACACATAAAAAAAAAGAGTATAAATAACATTAATACAACCCTTTTGAAAGTAATTACATTCTCTCACCTTTTTAAATTACTTTACTGTCTCTCCTTATTAATATAAATAACATAACCGACATTACATAACATTCTGTGTATATATTGGGATTTTTGTAATATGTTTAGGGAGTTGGGATTTTTTGTAATATTGGAAATATAAGTTGTGTATTTGTGTAATTTACATAAAAAAATAAATAGAAAAAGGCCCTAGGTCAAGGAGATGTAGGAAGTAAAGCTGAAGAGTGCAACTTACATACCTTTTCAGGAACGTCTATGTTTCCCAAGTAGGGATGGCAATAGTGCGGTGCGGTGTGGATTTTTTCTAAACCTGCAAGTTGTAAAACTGTACCGCACCGCACCGCTTCGCATCACCTTTAAACCCGCATAAACCCGCCCCACATTCATACCTGCGCATAACCGCACCGCACCGCCCCATGTTTTAATTTTTTTCTTTTTTTAAAAAAAATCATAACTCCATTGAAAATCATAATATTTTTAAATCTACAACTAGAAAATAATAAATAATTTCTATTATATCACTTTTCACTAAAATTTGTCAAAAAGTAATACATGTATAAGTAATGATCAAATAGCATATTTTTATTAAATGAATAGAGATGTTAAAAAAGCTACTATAAAATTATTTATTTGTAGTGTTACACATGTCATTTTAAGTATCATCAATTTTTAAGTAAAGAATACATATAATTTTAGGTATATTCACGAGAACAATACTAATTTTTAGCTTTCTTTAATTTAAACCCGCATATACCCGCAACCTGCACCGCACCGCACCATTTAAAAAAAAAACTTACTTTAACCCGCCGCGCACCCGCACCGCACCGCATAACTTAAAACCCGCACCGCCCCACATAGCTTGAAACCCACACCGCACTGCACCCTCTCCGCCTCATTGCTACCCCTATTCCCAAGTCAGGCACTGCATCACCAATAATGGGTTTCCAGATTCTAATTTATCAGAAAATAATTCTCATTGCGGAGGAGGGCAAAATAATCAACCGTTTATCTCCAGTAACTTGAAATAATAATAGCTATAAAGCTAATGATGACTTTTCAATTTCCCATTAATGATTAATACAGTAACTTATACTAATGAATGACTATAATTGTTGTAAAATTTAATGGAGTTTAATATATAGGATGAAACATTAGGTAACATCCCACATTTCGGGCTAGAACGAAAACCGTCATTTCTACGCATTGATGTCCCAAAAGCCATAAATCCTATTCAAATTTGGTATGTTAATCAATTATGTAGTGTGAGAACCTATTTGAGCATGAATTGAGATCATAAAGGTCCCCTAACTCAAGGTCAAGTTGAAAACTTTCCTATCGTTCGAGTTTTAGTGAGCGTCGAAACTTGGGTCAACTTCAATCGATCATAACTCCTTGTATATGATGAACTGGGTGAACTACTATATATCAAATGAAAGCTCTTCGAATTAAATTTTCAACTATACCAATTTCGCCCAAATCCAATATCGGAGAAAAACGTTATGCCCATTTTACTTCAATATATCATCCTGGCAACTAAGTGACGATAATTCTGACGGCTTATCACAAATCTGATGACTTATCAGAATATGTCGTTAAACTTAGGCAGAAACTCATAAATTTTAGCTCCTAGGTGACGACCTGGGCTGACAGGCTATCATAGATCTAACGGCTTATCAGCCTTGGTCATCAGCTGAAAATTTCAGCAACTGGAAAGTGATTTCGTAGGGGTATTTTGGTCTTTTCCTCACTCCAAAAACCTTTCACATGAATTAAATCACCCCATAAGTATTATTAATCAATGTATTATCAGTTTTATAATATCTCAATCCTCTCTACTCTCAAGAACAAGATGGAAACTAGGGTTTCCTCCAAGATCAAGAAATTAAGAAAATCAATCCTTCAGTTCAAGATTTCCAAGAAAACAAATCAAGATTTAAGTTTCCTTCCCTTCAATGGATCAATAATTCATCCTCCTAAGTGAAGATGTTCAAGAAATGGATCTAGATCCGGATTCCATCTATCTAGATCCGGTTCCATCTTTCAAACTAAATAATCTTAGGTACGTGGAGTTTATCCTAAACTACATGGACTTGTTGAAATATTCAAGTATGATTTAAAGATTTATCAAGCATGAATTTATAAAGGGGTTTTTAGATCCATGATTTTATTATGCATTATGAATGTTTAAAGATATTGATGATTTGGTCTTTAGGCCTTTCCCTCTTAAATTGATTTGCATGTATATGTATATGTATGAAAAAAATTCAGATTTGAAGATTGTTTGAGATCATAATTTATGAAATCTCTCTCTTGTGATGACTTTAAATTTGTGGTCTTGTTGGGAATGATTTGATATGCATGATTTATGGTTTGAAAATAGTTTACTCAAATACCATAGTATTTTGAGCATGATTTAGAGATTTTGAGAGGGAGTTTCTTGATATAAATGTGTTTTGTTAAAGAGAGAAAGATTTGCATAAGATTAATGCTTTTGACATGACCACCTTGTATCATTTGAAATATTGTCAAAGAGAGTTGCATACATGTGTTTACATGAGTAATTAAAGAAAGAGTTCTTCGAACTGATTTATTGATATGGTGGTCCCAAATTTATGTTTTGGAAACAGAGATTCTAATATGCTACTAATAGCTTAGAGATATGACTTGCAAGTCAATGGTATTACCATAAGTATATATGCCATAACAAAGTATGTTTTCAGAGTATGTTTTCAGAGTATGTCTTCAAAGAATGTTTTCAGAGAATAAACAGTTTAAAGAGTTAAAAATGGGCATAAAGAGGGTTAGGTGGTTACCCAAAGAAGTCTTGAGTTCAAGTAACTCTTAGCCTAAAACCGTATTTACTGATACAGGTAGATTATTATTTTATGCTGGCAATGGCCGTGTAGCGTAGTAGATTCAGAGACTCCGACCCTTGCGGGACACTTGGGTTGGGGGCTTGGCTGCTGAGTTAATGGCAGATTCTATATAGCCCGTAGAATTTTAGAGTTGTAGGGTATACCACCTAGCGCATAATTAAAACAAAGAGTGTCACAGAGTTCAAATGATTTTTCAGAGTCTCTCAAAAATGCCCAAAAGATTTCTTACTATATGATATATTTATGAACTATTTTAAATTGCTCTCATATATGTTGAATACAAATTACTATTTTGGATTTATTTTGCGTACCAGTACATCTATATTGACCCCCCCCTCCCCTACCTCTTAGGTTTTGAGGCTCAGTCTAGGGGCTCCGATAAGCAGAAGATAATTCAGACAACAAATCAGATTGTGCAGTGGTGAGCCTTTTCTATTCTAGAAGGCCTGTACTTTCAGATTATGTCATCTATTATAGTTTTGGTCTACTGGGGGCGTTGTCCTAGTTTTTAGATAGTTTTCAAATTTTCATGTAGTTGAGATTTCACAGACTGTTCCAGATATTGTTAATGATTTTCAGATTTCATTTCTTATTGTTAAACTTAATCCAGAGTATGAACATGTTTTCATATTAGATCATAAATTTCGTATTTTCTTTTATTATATGAATATTGTGCATGACTACCAGATAGAGTAGGACGTCCAGGACTTCATGGTTCAGGATATCCATCACGGCCAAGCCCTAGTTTGGGTCGTGACAAACTTGGTATCAGAGCATGGTTCATGGTCCCAGGGTGTCTGCAAAATCGCGTCGGGTAAAGTCTTATTTATAGGTGTGTAGAGTGTCATACTTATAAGATGGAGGTTACAAGGCATTTAGGAATGTCTCTCTTTCTTTATGTTCTAGTTCGTGCAATAGATTCAGAATGTTCCTCTTTCATACTCTAATTCGTGCTATGGTGTCACCCATACAAAAGAAAAGTTATCCTACAATTTTCCTTACTCTTGTGTTCCCAGATAATGCTCTTAGATTTACTAGCAGAAATTTTAAAAGTCACACAAAAGACTGGAAAGAGCTCCCTAGTTTAAAATTGTGTCCTCGTTCTTATGAGGTGTTCAGTTAAGACAAGAGTAAAATGTGTATTCTTGGGTCATTGAATATTGTGTACCAAGTTTCTATCTCTTGTAATCTTGATATCATTGTGTTGTTGAAAACAAAAATTCTAGTGAAGCCGTGTGGGGCTCTTTCGATTTACTAGCATAGTTGCTTTGTTATTTGTTTCATTTTCTTGTTCAAAACACAAAAAAATCAAAGTCTAGTGAAGCCGTGTGAGGTCTATTTTGATTCACTAGAAACTTGTTGTTCATCTTGTTATTCTTGTGTTTGTTGGAACTATATTTCCACCCGAGTAGTGGTATAAGTTAAAGTATCGGTGTCATGTCCTATTGGTAGTAAAATTAGATCAAAAAGTTGGTGAGATGAAGTCCCAAGTTTAGAGGTCAGAGTGAGGGTAACTTTTGTGTAACTAAATATGTATAGTTGAATAATCTTTGATTGAGAATGATTTACCATTTTTTGATGGTAGACTAATGTGGTAGTACCATTTGTGGATTGTATGGTAGTCCGTGGAGGAAGTGTTTGACTCAGATTGTTATTTTTTTTTCAAAATAGGGAAAGAGCCTAGAGTGGATATTTAAGGTGGTTATAGAAACCCTTTATAGGCTGTGAATGAAAATGGCTAGATTAGCCAGTAAGTTGTAAGTATAGACTCATTATCGAATGTGGAATTTGAAGGTAGTCTAAATGCCTTCTAAGGTAAGTAAGTGTGATGTGAGAAAGTCGTATAAGTATATAGGATTTTATGGGGTTATAATATAAGATTAAGGTTAACCATGTCTATTATGTGACTTTACCCCCCTCCCCCGCGACCTTCTTTTCTTTGGTAGTTGTAAACTAGTACTACTTGTGAGAAGGCATGTAGTAGATTTTTGAGGTATATGGATAGAATGTCCTAATTTGATGGACTAGTATATTATATTGCATTCTTCAGTGGTGGTGGTAGGTGATTGATGCCGGACTATAGGCTTGAATTTAATGTAGAATGTGGATGTAAGAATAGTGGCTTAAGATTAATGATGAATGTTTATGAGAATTGTGTGTAAGGTTGGGTTGTAAATCATGTTTAGCACTAGATATTAAGTTTGGACAGTTGATGGCCATGAAGGTGGATGTGATAATTTCTTGATTAATGATACTAGTTATATGGAAGTGATCTAATAGGCTTGAACAGTGCATGCAAGAGCTTAAGTTTATTTGATTCGTAATGAAGTGTGATGTTGTATGTATGATGTAGAAGTATGCCTAAGTTGATATAGAGTTGCGGTATTTTCTAAGACTATTACATGTTGTGTGTGGTTATTAGTACCGTTGAGTTGCTAGGTAGAGAAAGACTAGTTAGATGGTATGTGGTGTTCTAAATAGCCAAGTTAAGGAGTTTTGATTGATAGTGTTGAGCCTTTTTATATGATCTTGATTCTCATGGTAGAGAGATATAAGTTTGGAGTCGCGATATTGGTAGGCTATGACGAAAGTAGTATGGTTCATCAAAGGCTTGGTGATATACATGTTAAGTGTTAGAAGCTAAGATTGAGTTCTTGAAGGTTGAGCTCATAGAAATAAGAGTTAAAGCGTTAGAAGGTATGCACTCCGACTATAGGGATACTTATGAAGATCCGAAGTAAGTAAGTATTCCAGTATTATGTGATGACTATTGGGGCTATAGAATGATAGAGTGTGTCTCAGAAGGTGGTATTAGCAGTGGGTTTTTCCACTTCTAGGTGTAGTCATTCGAGTTAAGTTCTATTAATTACGTGTATTTTCGTATTCCAGACCCCAGAGTGCAGTGAGTGTAGTTCAATTTAGAGTCTAGTAAAGGATCTCTCGAACTTAAGATGATGGGTTAAATCTAAGGGGGAGATGATAGAACAAGTAACTAAGTTAGGCTCTCAGATTCTAGTAGTGATGCCAGTATGATATAGAACATCAGAAAGTGAGGGTGAGACTCAACCCATTCTTATCTTAGTATTTTTCAGTGATCTAGATACCTACTCATGTCATACGATTCAGTTCCATGGTCATAGTTTATGTTCATGCATATGATTGAGTCATGTACTTTTCCAGTTCAAAAATGAGGAGTTACAGTTCATTCAGTAGTCGAAATCACATTCCATATGTTATGAACTTCAAATTGAGGTCATACAACTCATGACTCATGTACTAATGCTTTATAGTATGCTCAGTTCCCATAATTCATGCTATACTCTTTACGATTGACGAGATTCAGCTTATAGTCATGTATGCCCCAAATCAGATCACTTTGATGAATCCCTAATGTTGATTCACTATTCCTTAGGACTCAGTTAAGTGTTGAGTTTTGTATAGTATCCTTCCATACTTCAAAGTCTTATGTTCTAACCTTTTAGTGACTCCTCCTTATGTAATGATAGTAGATATGAGTAAATAGTTCTTGTTGATGAAAGATCATTGTATGCCTATTTTGGATGAGGCCATAAGTGTGAAGTAAGATTTGGGGAGAAGTCTTTGATACATGTGATGGTTAGTGAAAATTTATGTGTGTATGTTCTTAGGGTAGCGCATGGGAGTTATATTGACAATGGTTTAGAGACTATGTGAAGTATGTATTTACGGGTGTTTGCCTTGAAGTTCATATGTGGTTATAAAGATAGGCTTGAATGACATGTTGGGATTTATATGGAGGAACACAATATGCACTAGTAAATCCATAGTAAGAGTTCAGAGTTAGTCATTGAAGTGGTAAGGCACGTTATGCTTAGGGTGTGATCTTTAAAAAGATATAGAAGGTTGAACCATATGGTTTAAACTAGTATCATGGTGTGGCATGTTGTATTTTGTGATTTAGAATTAGGCTTGATCATAGTGAAAGGATTTAGCTACTTTAGACATTAGTAGAAAGATTTGTCAATGCTCATATGAGAATTATAAGTTGAACCAATGAGTATGGTAATTAAAGGGAATAGTATAGCTAAGGGAGTATTCGAGGAGTGTGCTAATCTTGAAAGTAAGAAGTTCCATCGCCTAAGGCCTAGAAATTCTATCCTAGTTTATGAGTTATATGTCCTTATTCCATGCTATAGAGTAGTGTAATTGTGGTGATTCCTTAGTTGGATGTCTTGTGTAACTCACGCCCAAAATTCTTTGCTCCCTAATGCTACTTGAACTTCTTTAGAAAGAGTGATAAAGAGATACTCCAGTTAAGTATAAGTGTTCGGTTTAATTCAGTCTGTAATTCAGTTTAATAGTCGGGCAGACAAGTTACTATGGTTTTTCCACCTTTTCACCCAGTCCTACTATCCGAAGTCTCATGCGTATGGCCATCCCCAAGAGATAATCTATTCCATCCATATAAATTGTGAATTCAGTTCATTCTAAGCATTATGTTTCAGATTCAGGTATCTATTCATCACTCGATGCATAAGAGTTCAATGTATAATCTCAAAATTTTCCAAGTATTTCAGCTCAGATGGTGTAATATCCTTGTAAGATCTAAGTCTTGCTGTCTTATGATTTGTACTTGCGTAAGTTATCATTTCCCAATTTCAATATGTATGATTGGATCATGAACATCTCAAGGGAATCCTAAATTTTTAGCATGAATCAGCTTCCTGAAGAAACAAAAGTCAAGTCAACTCAGAATTCAGTTTCATGATAGAAGTTTAAATGTTTTAGATCAGTTATGTCCTTTCTTAGAAGGCACATCATGTCCGCGTTATTCCATACCTTTAAGCTTCAACAAGTTCCTACCCATCATTCAGGGACGAATGATCCCAAGGGGGAGATAATGTAACACCTCGCATTTCGAGCTAGAACGAAAACCATTATTTCTACGCGTTGATGTTCCAAAAGCCATAAATCCTATGAAAATTTGGTATTTTAATCAATTATGTAGTGGGGGAACCTATTTGAGCATGACTTAATATCATAGAGGTCTCCTAACTCAAGGTTAAGTTGAAAGCTTTTCTATCGTTTGAGTTTTAGTAAGCATCAAAACTTGGGTCAACTTCAATCGACCATAACTCCTTGTATATGAAGAAATGGGTAGCCTACTATATATCAAATGAAATCTATTCGAATTATCTTTCCAACGATACCAATTTCGCCCAAATCCAATATCGAAGCAAAATGTTATGCCCATTTTACTCAAGCATATCTGCCTGGCAACTGAGTAACAACAATTCTGATGGCTTATCACAAATCTGACGACTTATCAGAATATGTCGTCAGCCTTAGGTAGAAACTCATAAATTTCAGCTCCTAGGTGACGACTTGAGCTGATGGGATATCACAGATGTGACGGCTTATCAGCCTTGGTCATCAGCTGAAAATTTCAGCAACTGGAAAGTGATTTCGTAGGGGTATTTTGGTCTTTTCCTCACTCCAAAAACCTTTCACATGAATTAAATCACCCCATAAGTATTATTAATCAATATATTATCAGTTTTATAATATCTCAATCCTCTCTACTCTCAAGAACAAGATGAAAACTAGGGTTTCCTCCAAGATCAAGAAATCAAGAAAATCAATCCTTCAGTTCAAGATTTCCAAGAAAACAAATCAAGATTTAAGTTTCCTTCCCTTCAATGGATCAAGAATTCATCCTCCTAAGTGAAAATGTTCAATAAACGGATCTAGATCCGGGTTCCATCTATCTAGATTGGGTTCCATCTTTCAAACTAAATAATCTTAGGTACGTGGGGTTTATCCTAAACTACATGGACTTGTTGAAAAATTCAAGTATGATTTAAAGATTTATCAAGCATGAATTTATAAAGGGGTTTTTAGATCCATGATTTTATTATGCATTATGAATGTTTAAAGATATTGATGATTTGGTCTTTAGGCCTTTTCCCCTTAAATTGATTTACATGTATATGTATGAAAAAAATTCAGATTTGAAGATTGTTTGAGAGCATAATCTATGAAATCCCTATCTTGTGATGACTTTAAATTTGTGGTCTTGTTAGGAATGATTTGATATGCATGATTTATGGCTTGAAAATAGTTTACTCAAATACCATAGTATTTTGAGCATGATTTAGAGATTTTGAGAGGGAGTTTCTTGATATAAATGTGTTTTGTTAAAGAGAGAAAGATTTGCATAAGATTAATGCTTTTGACATGAACACCTTGTATCATTGGAAATGTTGTCAAAGAGAGTTGCATACATGTGTTTACATGAGTAATTAAAGAAAGGGTTCTTCGAACTGATTTATTGATATGGTAGTCCCAAATTTATGTTTTGGAAACAGAGATTCTAATATGCTAATAATGGCTTAGAGATGTGACTTGCAAGTCAATGGTATTACCATAAGTATATATGCTATAACAGATTATGTTTTCAGAGTATGTCTTCAGAGAATGTTTTCAGAATATGTTTTCAGAGAATGCATATTTTAAAGAGTTAAAAATGGGCATAAAGAGGGTTAGGTGGTTTCCCGAAGAAGGCTTGAGTTCAAGTAACTCTTAGCCTAAAATCGTATTTTTCGATACAGGTAGATTATTATTATACGTTGGTGACGGCCGTGTGGCGTAGTAGATTCAGAGACTCCGACCCTTGCGGCACACTTGAGTTGGGGGCTTGGCTGCCGAGTTAATGGTAGATTTCATATAGCCCGTGGAATTTCAGAGTTATAAGGTATACCACCTAGCGCAGAAGTAAAACAAAGAGTGTCACAGAGTTCAGATGATTTTTCAGAGTCTCTCAAAAATTCCCATGAGATTTCTTACAATATGATATGTTTATGAATTATTTTAAATTGCTCTCATTTATGTTGAATACAAATTACTATTTTGGATTTATTTTGCGTACCAGTACATCTATATTGACCCCCCTCCCCTACCTCTTAGGTTCTGAGGTTTAGTCTAGGGGTCCCGATAAGCAGTAGATAATTCAGACAGCATATCAGATTGTGCAGTGGAGAGCCTTCTCTATTCCAGAAGGAATGTGCTTTCAGATTATGTCATCTATTACAGTTTTGGTCTACTGGGGGTCTTGTCCCATTTTTCAAATAGTTGTCAGATTTTCATGTAGTAGAGATTTCGCATACTGTTCTAGATGTTGTTAATGATTTTCGAATTTCATTCCTTATTGTTAAACTTAATCCAGAGTATGACCATATTTCCGTATTAGATTGTAAATTCTGCATTCTTTTATTATATGAATGTTGTGCATGACTACCAGATAGAGTAGGATGTCCGGACCTTCATGGTTCAGGATGTCCGTCACGTCCAGGCCCTAGTTCGGATCGTGACACATTATTGATTTTTTAAATTAAAAAATAAGAAAAAAATAGAGAAAAAGGTCAAAAAATGGAGAAAAAAAGATAAATAGGATTGAAGCCCTCTAAGCATGCCACATAGGATTGGCTATTGATCTCCTTTAAATATATATATATATATATATATATATATATATTGATTGATTGACCTTTTATTCTTATTGGTTAATTCTTACTATGTATTATAGATACAATGTTTTTTGATAGGTATTTAATTCTTACTAATTCTTTGGCCATTATTAGGATTGCTCTTTGTTGTATGATAATCGTCAATAGTATTATTAATGTCTTTTTAGAAGTATTAGATCAAAATCGTTTTACATCAAGGTCGTGTCAATTGTATTATTTGTTCTAAGTAAAATAGGAAAGAAAATTGGTGATAATTATTCTTCTGTCCAACTTAATTTGTGTAAAAGATCTAACTCCCCTCCCTCCCCCCCTCTAATTTATTAACATTTAGTATTCCTATTAAAAGGGATTTAAAACTTAAACTCGACTAAATTTAAATTCGCGTTAAAAAATCTCATATTAGAATTTCAACGCCATAGAATGGGAGCTCGTGTATGTGAAACTTTTCATCCTAACATAACATAATCATCCCTAGCAAAGATGATTCGACAACCGTTATGCGAGTAATTATAATTGATAGGTCTCAAAGTGGGAAATAAAAGACGGATTGCTTTATGTTCAATAGATCAAATTTGAGCCTTTTTTTTTGCGTTAATTGTTATTTTTAAATGGGTAACGTATATAAATCCCTGAATCTTTAAGTGATATTACATTTTATCCCAACTATTTGGTTAGTTACATCTTATCCCGATTTTTTGAAATCGTGATACATATGTTATCAGGTGATACATATAAAAAGCGATATATTTAAAACTGACTAGATATTTTATTTAAGGAGGTAACAGATTCTCTTTTATTATGTGGAGCAAATCAAGCACAATCAGTTACACAATGAATTAATAGGATTCACAAAATCAACAATAGCTCCTATCAAATTTCAAATTTCAAGCGAATAAATCGAGTCAAATTGAGTTTTTTCCTTCTTCCATGTGATACATTTGGTAAAAATCCCCCCCCCCCCCCCCGAACTCACCGGTATCAGGTAATTCATCGGGTGTAACAACAGCATTTTACCATCGAAAAAATGAAATGCAATCATCGAAACACTCACACGAACGTGTATTTCACAAACATGTCACATAGAGCATTGTATACACTGCTCTGCAACTGAGTCACCATCGTACTGGAATCAACAATTGTCTTATTGCTTTTTAACTCAAAGGATTGGAAAACATTGATTTTGACTTTTTAAACTATTTCAAAATTTTAACGAAAATTTCAAAACAATCTAAGAAATTGCAGAATCGCCACTTAATTTATTTGAAAAGAAATTGAGAAAACTTTTTAAAATAAAAACCTATATCTCAAAACAAAAAATGACTTACGCCTTTAAGAAAATCCCGGGTAAAGTTCTTATTAACATTTTAGGAAGGTTTTTAAGGCACCTAAAATGTCCGCTAACTTGCGGTTATCCGGACTATTTGAAATCTACCTTTGACTAACTTTGAAAAGAGAAGTTGGTTTTTGAAAAGAAAAATAATTTAGGAAAAGATTTGTGTAAAATAAATTGACGACTTATTAGAAAATTTAACTAAGTCTAAGCAAATTAATAACAACTAACACATAAAAGGGGAAGGGGAAACTAGAAGACTTAGGCCAATAGGCCCAAATCAATAAACCTATACTAAGGCTAATTTAGGCTTTCGGCCCATCTTCACCTATCCTAACCTAAATATTGGGCTTTGGCCCATAACCTGTCCTGAACTACAGTTTCGAGCCCTTTTGGCCCAAAGTCTGTTTCACCTGTATTAGTTTACAACTTTGGCTTCGAGACCTAAATGAATGAATGAATAAATAAATGCATGAATAAATAACTAAAAAACAAATAAAGCAATAATAAATAAAGAAAAAAATGAGACTTTTCGAGTCTCTTAGCTACTTCAACAATGGGCTTGAACCTATCTTGCCTTCTTCCATCTTCACTCATACGCTAGGTAGCGCCCCCTTTCAGACCATTTTTCGGAATCTTCGAAGGGATGGGCCTTAATGGCCCGTTACAAAATGCAAGGAGGGAAAAGTCCATTTGGACTCCCCGATGAGTTCATATGCAAAGAACGAAAAAAAGAAGATCAATGCACATACGAAACATATATAAAATGCACAAAAGCAAAGGAAAATAAACATTTTGACTTCAAAGAAAAAGAACCCATTTTGTGTATTCTACAGCCAGAGAACAAAAATGGAAATGAGCGTCTTAACATGATGAAGCTACACAATTGTGGCTATCGCTAGCACGTGAAAATGAGAAAGAAAAAAAAGCACAAAAAGCGAACCGACTATAACGAATAAAGAGGGAGAAGTTTGAAATCAATCTTATAACCTCAAATAGGTAGAAGGATGATTTGAGCATATTAAATTATAATCAAACATTTAGGAAAATAACAAGAAAAGAAAGACACATTGCCTTTCCCTCAAAGTTTCGTCAACCCTTTCTTGGTACTCTGAACCGAGAATCAAAAAAAATTTTAAAAAAATACATGTATAAACTCAAAAGACGACCAAGATATCAAGGAAACAAAATACTTCATATTGTAACGAATAGTTTTAAAGTGAAGTCATACATCCATAAAGTTATGTCCTGTCCAAACAAATTCACCCAATAATGAAACAAGCAAAACTCAGCGAAGCTCCTTATTCACAAGACCTTTTTGATCCTTCCTTTAACAAGTTATAGAGATTCACTTTGTCAAAATACGTTAAAAGAACTTAAAGATCCTTTAATATCAATATGACATTCCCTCTGCTAAAATAATAATTCCGAAGGCTATTCTAATTTAACACATAAGAGGAAATGAGCAATGAATTTAATCCAGGGCTAAAGGGCTGCGTGATACTTTTTAAGGGATAGCTTTGGCATGGGTACTTATTTCATTCTCTTCCTCTCTTGTGCGGATCCAAAAGAACCTCGCACATCAAGAAGGTCATAGAGGGATCTTTGAATGAAATATTCCCCTTCTATAATCCTACTCCACCATTCTCATCTACATTGTGAGTAAAGAAAATTCGGGAGAGACTCTAACACACTTGGAAAGAACGAAACAGTCTAAGCAACTACCAAGAGCAAAATCAAGGACGATAAAAGGTTTTTAGGACAGAACCATAAACCAAAAAAAAGAGCTAAACGAATGAGCAGCATATGTATGCAAGAGAAAACAGCACATCAACTCAAAATATCATTATGATACAGAGGTGACTTCGTATTTAAGTCTAGCCCTCATATGAAATAACTTCCAAGACTGAAGCAACAGACTATCTTCACATACACAATAGCCTTTTCCGTCTTAAACTCTTAATGACAACCAACTCTCCCTGAATAAATAAAGAATAGACCTAGAACAGAGTTTTCTTGACAAGTAAAACATCTATCCAAATTACCATACATATTATAACAAACTGAAGCTTGTAACATGCAGCAAATGCTTCAGGGAGCTTCTAAATATTATAAATAATTCACATCAAGGAGATTTTCCAATTACTAACCACCACTATACGAAGCATAACAGACAACAAGCCATAAGCAGAAACAATATACGAATATAGATTTCAAAACTCTACAATGAAAACCACGTCATTAACTGTGCAGAACAGTGGCAGCGAGCACATCAATTCGAATAACAGCCATCATAAATGAATCCTACGACCATCAAAGCCATCTATAGCTGTCAATCCCAGCACACTATTATAAACACTAATACGACTAAGAAAAGAATGCCGAAACTAAAAGGGAGAAGTGTTACCTGTTTTGGAGCAGCAAAACGGGCTTGAGCCTTCGATGGAATTTCTACCACCACCGGAAAAGGCTCTGCGACTCCCAAAAAACTTCGCCTAATAGACAACTTCTCACGAAAAAGCTGTTTTTACTAGAAAGATGGACTTTTTGCTCAAAAAGTTTTTCAACCTTCTAAGACTTGGTCCTCATTTGCTCTACGGTGAGCTTTTTATAGAGGGAATTGAGGGTCAGGTTCTCATCTCCAACTGATATGGGATAGAAAAGTCGGGGATAATTTCAGAATCTCATTAGAAGGGGAAAATTTTCAAATTTTGAATAATGAGATAAGATTTTGAGGTGGAGTTAGTACAAAATTGTACCATTTGTACATGGAATCTGAACGTTGTGATGTGTGAGCTGTCGTTTGGTTGTTGCTGAGATTGAGTTAGGGTCGAAGACGGGTTGGGTTTTGCCGGGTTCTGATTATTGGACGGGTTCGCGTTTTGTTGCTGTTATGGTCGATGCTGAAGGCTGCTGTTGTTCGTACGATACAGGCTCCGTGATATCGTTGTTTATAGGTGTTGTCGCATGGTTGGAATCGCGTCAATTTGCTGTTAATACCGCTGATATTGCGGATCAGTCTCGGGTCGGGTCGGGTCGGGTCGGGTCGGGTCGGGTCGGCACTGACTGACCCGTTCATCCTCCTCGTTGTTTGCTGAAGGTGGTGTCGTGTTTTTGTATGTTGTTGTGTACTGTTGAAGGCTGTTGTTTAGAAGAATGGGCTAAGGCAGATATGGGCCGGGTCAAGGGATTTGTTTGGGCTGGTTTAGTTGCTATAATGTGTTAAAAGGAGAAAAAAGGGAAAGAGAATTAATATTGGGCTGTTGATGTTGGTCAATTGGATCAATTTTAAAAGGAAAAAAAAAAGAGTAACTTACATAAATCCCTGATAGTTTCAGCAATATTACATAAAATTCTGTTTATTTTGCTAATTACATCTTATCCTAAAATTTTGAATTGGTGATACATATGTTAAGCAGTGATATATATCTAAAAATGATACATATGTAACAGATCAGGTAATTATTTTAGAAAGCACTAGATTTTCTGAGATTTTAATAACGTAAATCTCGCCTAAACTGTTACAAGCGGTGAAAACACAATTCCTTTTGTTAACTATTCAACATTGAAGCAAACCACGTTAGAATCTCAATTTTTTTCAAAATTTGGAATAAAAAAATCGGTATTCAATTTTTTTTTTCTGAATTTCTTCAATGGATCTCGTCACTGTGTTGTTGCGTCATTATGGGGAATGGATTTCTGAAACAAGATACGATAACTATCTGGTTAACGGGATTGTAATTCATGAAAAAATATCGTACCACGATTTAATGGACATCATATCAACTCAATTAAAAATTGACGTATCTATGAAAAGAATTAATGCCAAATACGTTGTTCAAGGCAATTCATCAGCGTTGGAGATTCAGAATGATATGGCTGTGAAACTTTTTCTTTAAATTTTGAAAGCTGAATCTATATTTGAGAAGTATCCACTGTGTATTACAACAAGTGATATTGTAATTGATAGTGATGGTGTTGATGCAGATAATATGATGATTGAGTGTTATGATTTTGTTGAGCCGTCTGATCTTGCACTTGGTGTAGTTTGTACGTTGAATCTTTGGCAATTGTTAATATGGGTGATGAAGAACTGATAAGTGATTACTATAATAGTGTTGTTAAGGTGAAGCAAAAGTATATAAATAAAGATACACTTGTCTCGGTAATGCGTAACTATTCAATCAAGCATAGGTTCAATTGCAGAGCTGCGAGATCTGACAAGCAGAGGTGTGTTTTTTATGTTTTAATGACAATTATTGATTTATTTCGCAATTTGATTCATATAACTAGTTATTCATATAAGTGAAACAAATGAATATCTGGAAGCTGTAGTGATACATTTGTATATCTGGAAGCTATAGTTATTCATATAAGTGAAACAAATTTGATTCATTTCCATTTTTTAATGACAATTATTGATTTATTCCGCAATTTAATGACAATTATATCTGGAAGCTGTAGTGATACATTTGTATATTAGTTTATGTAAATATTGTTGCAAATAACAAGTGATTCACATAACTAGTTATTCATATAAATGAAACAAATAACTAATTGTTATTGTAAGTTGATATTTATATATATGGTGATTCCTATTGGTCATTAATATAATTGATTATTAATCATATTAATGGATATTTATATGAATGGCGATTCATCTTGATGATTCATATAAACTAATTGGAAATACATGTTATTCATATTACTGGTGATTCATATAACTGGTGATGTATGTAACTAATTTTTAATTTTGTTGATTGATGTAAATGGTGATTCATATACCTGGTTTTTTTGTTGGTGCTAAATGTAACATAAGTTTCAAATAACCAGTGATTCATATAACTGGTGATTCATATAAGTTTTGAATAACTCTGGTGATTCAAGTGATTCATATAATTAATTAGTATTGAATAACTCTGGTGATTTATATAAATGTAACATAACTAATGGTGATTCATATACGTGGTTTTTTATGTTGGTGATAAATGTAACATAAGTTTCAAATAACCAGTGATTCATATAAGTTTTGAATAACTCTGGTGATTCATATAAGCTTTGAATAACTCTGGTGATTCAAGTGATTCACATAACTAATGATTCATATAGGTGACACAAATAACTAATTTGTATTGTAAGTGGATAATTATGTATATGGCGATTCATATTTGTGATTAATATAATTGAATATTCATATAATTGGTGATTTCTATTGGTGAATCGTATAAACGGGTTGGAAAAATAGGTTATTCATATAAATGGTGATTCATATAACTGTTAAATTATATAATACAAAAGAATAACAGATTAAGTTCATATTAGTGATATGTGTTAACTGTTTATTCACTGGTTAATTGGCTCATTTTTTGATTGAATTAGTGATTCATATGGTATATGGTGATTCATATATAAACAAATTAACGTAACTTCATATTTACGAAATTTTTTTGACGTATATTTCAGTTATGTCTTTTTGTGCAAATCGCCGGAATGTAGTTGGGTATTCAAGGCATCCTGTAAGCATGGTACTAATACATTTATAGTACGTACCTTCAACGATGAACACACCTGCTCAATAATGGACAGAGTGTTTGAGCAACAGCTTGCAACCATTGCCTTTGTAGCTGGAATAACAGCGCCAAAGTTAGTGAACTACAAAAAAATAATCACCCCAAGCGACATTATTGAAGATATAAAAAGGGAACTTGGTTTGGACATAGATTACATAAAGGCGTGACGTGCTAAAGAACGTGCTTTAAAAATGTTGAGAGGGCGACCAACTTATGGATATAAGAAAATGCCTACCTACGTATACATGTTGAATTCGATTTATCCCAATTCACATATAAGGATGCATAAGTCTCCTGATAATCAGTTCATGTATCTATTTATAGCACTACTGCCTTTTATTAGGGGATTTGGGTATTGTAGGCCTGTTGTGGTAGTAGACGGTAGTCACATGAAAGGACCATATCAAGGAACATTCGTTTCAGCTAGCACTCTTGATGGAGTAGATATTGCATGTAGTGATTTTTTTTCTTACAAATGATGGTAATTGTTATATAAGTTAGACATAATCATTGTGTAATTTTATGTATCAGGACATATATTGCCGCTTGCATATGGGGTTGTAGATTCTGAGAATGATTCATCTTGGACGTGGTTTTTCTAGCAATTCAAGTGTGCTTTCGGTGAGCGCGATAATATGTGCGTAGTCTCTGATAGACATGAAATCATAATCAAGGCGGTTAGTGTGGTCTATCCATGTATACCACATTTTGCTTGTATTTGACATCTTTGGAATAATGTCTGCACAAATTATAGAAAGAGTAAGGACAAGCTGACCGATGAGTTTTTTGCCATGGCTAAAGCGTACAAGTTGGATATTTTTTATGAGCTTATGTGTAAAGTGGGAAAGATTGACAATAGAGTTAAGGTATATTTGAAAAATGTTGGATTTGTAAAGTGGTCATGAGTACATGCTCCAATAAATAGGGGGAGGATGATGACTTCTAGCATTGCAGAATGTATCAACTCTCGTCTTGTTGAGGCTCATAAACTGCCAATTTTAGATTTTCTTGAACAGGTCAGAATTTTATTTGGTGTGTGGAATTGAAAAAATAGAGACCGATCTAGCTTTCTTTCTAAAAATTAATTGGGAGGTCGGTTTCAACAAATTCTTCAATTGAACGAGGCAAAGTCATCACGTATGATGGTAAGTTAAAATAACAATCTGTATACTTTAACTAAGATAGTTTGCATATTTTTTTTAACATTCTGATAACAGATGTATCAAAGTGATACATCTGGGAGTCATATGTATCATTTTGATACATATGATGAAATATGCTTCCACTTGAAATTTTTTCTTTATATTTAATTAATCTGCGGCTTTTATGGTTCATATATTATGTTGAGTTACATAAATATTTATGGAATTATATTTTCAGATTAGGGAATCAACTAACTACATATACGGTGTGTATGAAGAAGGAAGAAAATACATTGTTCGGTTGGATATTAGAACTTGTAACTGTGGTAGATTTTAGCTTGATGAGATACCATGCCCGCACACTATTGCTATTTTGAAAAGAAAACATATAAATGAAATGAAGTCATACTGCTCAGATTACTACCAGAAGGAGGCATTGGTGAAGACTTATGAAATGCCGCTTTGTCCAATGCCCGATAAATGAGACTGGCATGTACCACCGGAGGTGTTAGAAGATGTGGTTTTGCCTCCAAAATATAAACGCCTACCAGGAAGACCCAAGAAAGGTAGAAAAAATAAAATTAGTGAAAATTTTTCATCAACATCAAATCGTTGTGGCAAGTGTGGGTATGAAGTCCACAACAGACGTAGTTGCAACTACTTTCCAAAAGAGATGTGACATTTTGTCTTTAAAGTTTAATCAGACATGTTTACTTAGTTCAAAGTTTTGAATTTAGTAATTTGAGTTAATTATTCAAAAATTCATTTCTTGATATATTTCGTTTATAATTAGAAAAGATATGTTTTTGTAAGATTACCATTTATAATTCATTATTACTATTATCTTATGCAGATATGTTAAGAGGTACTGAGGAAAGCTAGGGATGCATTCCGTAAATGAAATTATAAAGTGATAAATACTACTATTTAACCTCAACAGGTTAATTATTGTTAAATGTTAATCATTTGTTTTCAATTGATACATATTAAAAAACTTAATATTGTTACGTGATTCATATAGACCATTCGTGTAAAATTAGTTGTTTCATATTAGAAATTAACATTGACATGTTAATTGGTGATACATTTTCAACATATTAGTTAAATTTTATTCATTTCTAATGACTTTTAACTGGTGATTCATTTTAATAATATAAATGGTTATTCCTGAAACTGGAGATTCATTTTAACTGGTGATTCATTTTAATAATATAATTGGTTACAGTTTATTTAGGTCTAATCATTTCTAACTGGTGATTCATTTTAACCATTTGAAAAATGGTGATTCACATAATTAGTTATTTATTTAACTGATTATTCATAAAAGGAGAGATTCATATGATTACATATTATAAATGGTGATAACAAAATACAACTATAAAGTTGTATTTGGTGATTCATTTAAAAACTGGTTAGTAATATAAATGGTGATTCATATGGTATTTAGTGATACATATTATATCACTTCTGTTTGTTAACAAAATATTGATGATACATATCAATAGATAAAACTAAAAATTTGTGATAGATTATGTAAGTTAAACTACCCACAGAAGTACTAATACCATATATGCTTCTAAGTTAAAATGTCATGACATTTCATACAAAAAAACCACAGTTCATGATATATCCAGAAATCCCCAAACATAAAAAAAACTGAAAAACAAGAATTCCACAAACATAAGAAAAAAATTTCCTTTTGTCACACAATAAATGCTAGAGAACTACGGTTCAACATCAATCATATCTGTATCCTCAGATCGAATGAAGGTGCGTTTAGGCCAGGGCGAATCTTGGTTGTCACTAACATATACAGTGCACGCCTTGTTCACACAATAATCCCATAACAAGGATGCGTATCTTGTACGATGCTTTTTCGAATCAAATTCTGAAGATGGTATTTGATGCCGGTCACTTAAAAATTCAGCATATGCTGCAACAAATAAGCCACAATCCCTGCAAAATAGTAAAGTAGGTATTTTATGTGTTGCCGCAAGCTCTTACTTAAAATAATATATTCAAATGAATAAATGATACTTACAACGTGCCGCTTGATTATTGGACAATTCTATCAACAATGTGAACATCGAATGCATGCTGGTCCATCTTTTCCTTGTATGCGTCTAGAAGTAACCAATTGTGCGATCTTTTTTCTCAAAAAAATCAGATATTGTCAAATAAGTTGACAATATTTCAGCAAGCTCCTTTATCTCATCAGCATAACCTCTATGACCTTTCATCGAGTCGTAAACATGAATGCATCTTTCCTTGAGTACTCTGACTACCAACACCCAGTGAAACGAACCTTTATAATTTATTGGCACATAAACTTCGTCAATTAAATTCCATGGAATACCACCTGATATGCATAGTCCTTGCATAATCTCATAAATTGATCCCTCCACCGAAGCCACTTTCATTGAGCGAATGTTTTCGACATGCGAGCTAAGATCAATCTCAGAATGACTTCGGTGATAATGAGTGTATGTATCATGGATGTAGTTCATGAAAATGCAATTCACAGTGGTATATCTATATTCACTGGTTGTATCCATTTTTGCTTTCTTTCTAAGATAGTAGAATACCACATCGATATGCTGTAATAAAAACTATGATTTGTAAGAACAGATGATTCATATAACCAGTGATTCATATAATTGTTGATTCATATAAGTGTAGATTCATATAGTTGGCTAGTACAAATAATAAACATTCAATTACTTCAATCATCAACAAGTATAATAATCAGTTGTTCAAATGATGACACTAACCCATGCTTCCTTATTAAATTTTAAAATTACATTCAAGTTAGACAACATATGTATCACAGTGATACATATGATACCCAGATGTATCACTATTGTAAAATCAGATTGTGCTTTAATAATAAAAAGGTTCTATATATATATATATATATATATATATATATATATATATATATATATATATTTCTTTGAGGCATACCTCATCATTCCAACAGCTACGTGATTGCTCCATGTGATAAAATCAACTTTTTTTCACCAGGTGTGCAACTACAAAATCAAGAGTTGGTTTTAGATCAGCGTGTTTAGCCGTGTAGTACTCATCCTTTCCTTTCCTGAAATCAAATTATAATTCATATAAGTATTGAAAGCAATACATATATATGATATTGTAAAAGGTGATTCATCAGTCTTACTTAGTAGCATGTGGATTGTACAGTCTAGCTGACATCTAAACAGAGAATTTTAAGAAGAGATCTTCAGCATATGGTCAATTAATGTTGCGACCTTCAAACGGATATTTCAACTTTTTATGCGACTGGATGACTTCTTTATCTTTTGACCCAGAATCAAACACACTGACAAATGGTGACAAATATACTTTTGATGGATGCCTATTCTCTTGGAAGTAAGCTTCCTTACATATTTCATGACTGCCTATTTCTCTTGGAAGTAAGCTTTCTTACATATTTCAGATTATTCTTGCACACAGAGACCTGAGAAATAGCTGCAATATCGTTGTTGCTAATATAACACTGACTATCAATGTTGCCTTGCCGATCACATGTGTCAATAGTTGCAGCATCTTCATAATTGATCCCTGTTGGATAGGTAACACGTGATGGTGGTACGTACAAGGGAATAGCTTTAGACAAATCTTTATCTGTATTATGAAGGGCTTTTTCAGATTCCTGTGTGACGTATTTAAAATGAGAAGTTAGTGTTATAATGAAGTTTAGAATTGAAGTTCCTAAATTATGTGTATGTATCATAATGATACATATGGATCATTATGTATCACTGTGATACATCTGAAAAACTTCCATAACAGATCACCAACTTTAGGAATTTTATTTATTAGGCATCTATAATAAGATTAAAACATTGTTACTGAAAAATTTTTATGCCACATAAGAACTTAAAATAAGGTTGTGTCCTTCATAAAGAACTACTTCAAATTACAAAATAAAATTCGTTATAAGTAAATTGATATTACCCTTACGCGTTCTTTCATTATAGCTTCAACTACTTCAGCATCTGTAATATGCCTATCATCTTCTTGTAGCTTGTCTTCGTACGAACTCTCAGTTTTCTATTAGTAATTACACGTAACATGTTAATATGAAACAATTGAAAATATATGATGAATCAATTACTAGAAGTTTGTTTAAATTGTTTATAATATGTATCAAAGTGATATATATGATGTCAGATGTATCAAAGTGATACATATGATGTCAGATGTATCACAGTGATTCATATGAGTAACTTAATAAATACATACACACCATTATATTAACAGTTCGAGCAATTAAAAAAATAACATCTGAACTATTAGAAGGTAATATTTTGAGCAAGTTGTAACAAAATGATAATATAATTAAGTCAATTTAATTACCTTCAAGGATTCCTCAGTTTCTCCTTTATTGATACCTAATTTAGATGATTGACCAGAAACATCTACAACATTATAACTTTTAGCATCCGTTGTGTGCTTGTTAACAGATTGAGGAGAATCCACTTCTATATTCGGGTTGCCTTTTTCACTTTCATGCACTGAATATTGAGCAACCTGCAAGATTAGAAATTAGAATAATACAGTAACATAGCGATACTAGTGATAAACTATGAATACCTTGACAAATGAATCAAAACCTTCTTTCACAAATCCCAAAAGTCCTGTATACCGATCGACCATCAACTTTTGGAGATCATTGAATTTCATGTCAACCTACATTATGAATAACATTTTGGAGTTCATGCTAACCTATAATATGTTTTAACATTAACAGAACAAAAATAACAAAATTTTATACTTACATAAGTCCTAACATAAGACTTTATCTCGTCCAAATCAGACTTGGATAGTGATAGATTTTCCTCTGAAGCAGTAGGTGCTTTATCGGCATCCCTCATCTCAATATTAAGCACAACTTTGTCTTTATCCAATGAAACTCGGGGCTCCGAATGATCAATTGAAGAATCTGCCAAATTTTTATCTTTGGACAACTTGTCTGACTATTTTTTGGACTTTACTGCTCGTGATTGAACCTTTTCTGACTCCTCAACTATTTTATGTTTTTTCGCAGGAGGATATGAAGATTTACCAGTATCAAGCCTCATTTTTTTTAGAAGGCCTACACTAGGAGGTGTACTAGAATCATCAAATTCATCTCTAAATTCAGTCGGAGCAGTCTTCTCAGATTGTTGCTGTACAGCTACTGCCTGTGCTATATTTGCAGCAGCATCTGTTGAACCAAACATCAAAAGATTTGGAAAATCAAGATGGTTTAATTCCAGTGGTGGCAGGGTTATATTCCTATATACAAGCTGCAAAAAAAGTAACACGAAAGACCAAAAATTAGAAGTACCTTAAAAATTAAAAATAGACATACAAAGGTATAACGGTGAAATAAGCACTACCTTACTAAACATATCGTCCATAAGATCCTCATATCTAGGCTTGGGTTTTACCACTTTCCAATTCATCATTCTTGAAATTATATTTTGAACACGAATGGCAAGTGATTCATCAACTTTGGCATAACATTCGTACCACCAAATCTGAAGCACGTATGGAAGGCCACTCAGACGGTAAAAATTTTGTACCTCATTCATCGACCAGCTAATAGAAGTCATTAATTTTTCAAAAGCTACTTTTCCCCATAGAAAACGACTATAACTTCTATCATCCACCATGTGGAAGTCTCGCCCAGGGATATTAATTTTATCTAATTGGGAAAACACAAATGTGTGTATAAAGTACAATATTCCAATTTTGACCATATCTTTCATATTCCCCCCTTCCCCGGTTTTTAGTCAAGAAAAGATCGACCAACTCACCCCTTTTTACACATGATGACAAATTTGGAAAATATTTTTTTTGCAATCAACATGGTGGAAGGTTTGAATACTCAAAAGCATCAATGCTGCCTTGGCATTTCAAGCTGGTAACGATAGCAAACTTATACAATGAAAACCTTAGAATTGTATTGTTGACCAACACCCTTAGTTGATCTTTACATGAGTGTTAGACTTATAAGGTCATCAAACACCTTGCTATCGATCCTTGAAAATTACAATTGGGTAGGTCCAGAAATGACCCAAAATAAGTGCTTCTGAACATTCTAATTCCTTCATCATTCAGAACTTCGTTAAGCTTATCTACCACATTAATATTATGTGCGCTACCAATCCTTACATGGTAGGAAGGTCATTTTCTCACAAGCAAACTAACATTCTGTCAACAACACAAATCAGCAGATGATTCATAAGTCAACTGAATCTTATATTTATAAATTACAACAACAAAAAATGAGTACATAAAGTGTTATCATTTGCTGATTTACTTATATGAGTACATATGTATAAAAAATGAGTACATATGTATAAACAAAAAAAGTTATCCATAGAGAATAAAAGTCACAAGCATATGAATCACCCATATGAATCAACTGTTAAAAGTAACAAGCATATGAATCACCCATATGTATAATGTGTCACACATATGAATCACCGTATGAATGAACAAATAAATATGAATCACAAAATAACCAGTTATTCTGTATGAATCACAAATAAATATGCAGTTGTATGAAGCACCCTTATGAATCACTAGTTAAAAGAATCAGTTATATTAATCAATATCTATGAATCACCATCACCATGTATGTATCACCAAATAAATATGAATCACAAAATAACCAGTTAATCTGCAATTATATGAATCACCAATATGAATCACCATTTAAAAGAACCCAGTTATTACTTTCGAAAATAAACCTATCCCGATGGAAATTTGGGGATTTGTTCAATTTCATCTCGATCTTCCATTTGCATGTGGGAAACTTGAATTTTTGCAGCTAAAGCTTCTCTTAAAATCTTCAACTTTTCAGGATCGTTTCACTGCTTTGACCGATTTTCACTAAAATCTAATTTGGTGTAATCAAAACAGCCAGGAGTAAAACCCACGATTTGATTACTATCATGAACAGCTTTTTGTGTTTCAATTTGTGAAATCCCCAAGATGAATAAGGGTGAATCTTCATTATCCATTGAAGATAAAACAAATCAACACAAAAGGATTTTAAAGCATAAACAATAAGCTAACATCTTTGAAGAAGTTGTCACTTTCTGAAATTAAAGGATGGACAGTTAAAATCAGTTGAATTATTGAAGAATAAAGTTGACTCAAAAACTACTCAAATGGGAGAGATTTTACGGGAATAATTTGTGGTAAAAAAATATGTGTAAAAAGAAAGATTATGGCGTGAAAAGAGGAGATGTAAAAAGAAAGAGAGAGATGGTGTGAAAAGAGGAGAAAAAATAGGGTAGGTAAGTTATAGCATATATATCACTAGTAAATATGAAAATAGGAATTTTATTTAATTTTTAAAATATTAAGGGATATTATGTAATATGGTGGCTTAAATCAGGGATTTATGTAATTTTTCCAACAAAAAAATAATAGGATGGGTTAATTAAGGGGTTGGAATTGGGGATTTAGGAATTTGGTAATTTTGGGGGTTATTTAAAAAATAACCCTAATTAGATTTCGGGTTATTCAAAAAATAATTTCAATTCTAATTTAGCCTATTCTATTTAAATTTTGACCAAATTGAAAGTCAATTGGCTAATTGCATTGCAATTTTAGTCAATTTAGTTTTAATTATGTTTAACAGATTGGTTAAATTAAATTAAAGTTCGATACGAATTAATTCATCATTTAATCCCCCGGATTTCTTGATTTGATAAAATCAAATAAGTATTTCTCCCAATAAATTATGTTGAGAACGAATTATATATTTAAATCAAGATTTCAACCTTTTGAATTTATTTTCAAGATAAACTTTGATTAAAATCTGATATTCAGTAAAATAAATGTTTGTTATGACCCAAATGGCCATGAGTGACACCCATACTAATCTTCCTGTGGGAGTTGATAACATCTGACTGTCGACTGCCAATAATTATTCTTCACACTTGTTCTTGGTTTTGAAGGGCAAAAATTAGGTGTCAACAATAATTATCCTGCCGTTACCACTTCCGTCCACCTGAAACACTGACGCCGGAATCGATAACATCTGACTGTCGACGCTGATTCTGATAAGTCCGACGTAGAAGTAAGTGCTCCTTCTCAAGTTATGTAGCACCAGGGCAAACATGGAGTTGCATACTAGTACCACGTCATCGATGGAAGTGAATGAAGAATAGAAGGAGGAGAAGTGGAATTATTATTTGAATACGTGATACATCTGAAAATCTAAATTATTATTTGGTGGAGGAGGATTACTATGTGATACATCTGAAATATGTGTGATACATTTTGTTGTATTTCTATGATTTTTATATGATTCATATTAAATGTTTATTAGTAGGGGGTGCGGATCTATGCGGATGACTAACTTGTGAAATAGATCTATTATATGTATAATGAATCTATTTTTCTTTGTGCGTAGATATTTCTTAAATTTTGTTTCAATATCTTTTAATGATTTATTCTTTTCGTAAGATGTATTCATTAATTTGTGTGGTTTATTATTTTATCCTATAGTAATTGTAGAATTACAGATTTCTGTATAATAATTTATCCTAATTGTACTGTAATGTATATCTAATTCTAGATTTTCAATGTTATTTATTATCTTGTGTTGTGTTTCTCGTAGTGAGTTTTTTAAATTATATAAACTATCACATGTACTTTTTTCTAAATTTTTTAAGGTTTCTTCTATCCATATTAATTTTTCTTTTAGATTCTCCATTATTTTTCTAATTCGGTTTCTATAATTAATTTCTGTATTTAGATTATCTTGATTTTTTCTAGTTTTTCTAATATATTCTAACATCTCTTAATCTGAATAATATCCTTCTGGGTAATTATCTAGGTATAACTGTGCTAGCCAATTTAGGGTTTCAATTTCATAGTCTAATACTTTTTCTAATATTATTTTCTTAATATCTATAATTTCTATATCTCTAAGTATATATAAGATTAAGACTTTAAGATTATCTATCATTTAAAATTGACTAAATATTTTATTATAATATTTTGTAGTTGTTTGTTTTAGCCTTAGTAGTTCTTGCATATTTTTATTAAGAAATTCTATATATTTTATATCTTTAGTTTCCATGTATTTGTCTAAATTTAGTTTCATCTGTTTTTCTATTAACTGTATGTTTCTCATATCTTTTTCCAAAAATTCTATGTAATTTATCATGGTAAGTATTTGTAAGAGTAGTTAGGCAGGTATGGTATGTAATTTACTCTAGTCATATAATATTTATCAAATGCTTTTTCTAATATGATTTTTCTTATATCTACTACTTTTATATCCTTAAGTGCATACAAAATAAGTATTTTAAATTTATCTACCATCACATGAGATAAATAATTATTCATTTTCATAAAATTGCTATTTTAAAAATATTCCCTCCAATCATATACATAACAAAATATGGTCATCTTAGATTACTATATACTAGATTATTCTTAAATAACATGTTCTTCGGTCACTATTAGCATGGTAATTTAGATACTTTTTCCCTTAAACAGCGCCTCTACTCTGGTTACTCCCCACCACGGCTTCTTGCCTCATTGGTTTCTCCTTTAGGATGGAATAGTTCTTAGGGATTTTTCTCCGTTTCCACTTTGCTAATAAACTTCTTAACATATTATTCTTCGAATAATTCTACTATAAAGTAACTAATATGAATTTATTTTATCATACCATGATTATTGGGAATTATAAATTTAGCTATTCATAATCATAAATAAATATACCTGTTCGGGTAGGTTTGATATTTCTGAGGTTTGTTCCTCTATAGCTTTTTCCATTGAAATATATCTATTTTTTAACTAAACAAAATATTTGTTGCGGACAAGAGAGAGTATTTGTGCTTCAACACATGAAGGCTTGCTTCGCAATGCCTTTGGTTCCTTTCATTTATAGAATGAATTTTTTACAAAATTATTTACATTACTTACACGTTTTCTAAAAATCCTAAAAAGTCTCCTTATGAGACAAGAATTAGTGCCATAGCCTAAAAGGCTAAAAGGCTAAAAAGGCTACAAGAATTAGTGCTATAGCCTTAAAAAAGTCAAAAAGGCTAAAAAAAAGGCTAAAAATTTATACAATAATTTTACGTAAAATTTAATATCTTGTCTTTCATTATTGCTCCATTGATATCTTCTCGTTGTCGTATCTGCTGTTTTTTCATATCTCCAATGTTGCTTCTTATCTTATCTTCCAGCTGGCATGCTTATCTTCTTGATTCTTTTATTCAAGGTGGACTTCTGGGATAATATTATCTTCTCCGTTACATATTGAACATTGATGGTCTGGATATTTGTGTCCAATTATCTTGCAATATCTTGTCAATAATCAGTCTGAAATAAATCCTTTCTTAATTGCTCTTGCAGTAGATTGTTTTTCTGGGTTAAGTAATGTCATTATCCATTGCCTAACATCTTCCATATCTGCTTGTCGTAGTTCTTTTGAATTTGAATAAATCATCTGATGGTCTCTATAATAGCTCCATATTGGGTTTCCATTAGTATAATTATTTGCTAATTCTTGAATAATTGTAGCTAGTCCAATGAGTCATTTATTTGCGTAGAAATCAGGTATCTCAATTCTGGGTATCTTTAGCTGCTGCGTAATATCTTCCGGTATAATCATATCTCTGGTTAATCCTATTTTTACAACTTGTATAACTGGTTTTATTTCGTCGTATAATATCTCTGCTGGTGCAGTATAATACTTTATATAAAATAGATTTCCTTTTGTTATCCTTTTATAGGTGGTGAATATTTTATGTAATTCTTCCATAGCTGTTAGTTCTTCTCCGTCTTGGGTGTATATGGTATTTAATAATCCATAGTCAAAACAAGTTTTCACTAGGCTTGGGTTGGTTTTGGGTAGTGCAATTAGCTTATTGTAACCTTGTAATTTTTGGGTTATATAATTTGTGTTTGGTTCTTTGATATTTGTAGCTTTGGGGTTAAGGTTTAGAAAAGTTTGTACTCTATAGATATTTTCTATGTATTTTTGGGTTGTATAGTTGTAAACTTTTTTATCTTGGTTCTGACTATCTCGGTATGTGGTAATTTGTGGGGGTATGAACAAGGGGTCTTTTTGTGTTTTTGGTATAAATGGTTTCTCAAATATCTTGTTCATATTCATGTTCTGATATCTTTGTCTACTAACTTCTCTGCTTGTACCTGCAGAAGTAGATTGATAAATGTTATGGGTTTTATGGAGTGTCCCATCGTCTCCTTCTAGCTCTGGAACTTTAATGTCTTCCGATCGACATAGCTCTGCACACTGCTGAGTTAGCTGATTTGTAGCTATAGACTTCAGTTTATCTTCATTAATCTTTAGCTTTTCTATCTCATTACCCATACTGTCCACTTTCATTGAAAGCGTAGTTAGGGTGTTGAGTATTTTTTCTAGAGTATCTTTTTGTATTATATCAGTCTGTGTAGCTTTGTCTTGATATGTAATCTGCAATAACATTTTTGTTAGTACTAATTACTTCAATTATAAATGTGAAATTTAATATATTCAAGACTAGTCTCCGAATCTCTTTTGTTGTAACTAAATTTTGTATTTTCTTTGTTAACCACCAGCGTACCTGTATATTATCTGTACGTACAATAAATTTGTTATATACAATATATGGCTCAAATGCTAATAAACATTTATATAATAAACATAATTCTTTCCTATTTATTTCCCATTTTATTCCTGTTTCATTGAACGTACCTGAGTAGTATCTACAATGGTGTTCTAATTTTTCTGTTTCATATCGATATTTAAGTACTCCTCCATAACTACATTCACTAGCATCTGCTTCTACTATATATAAATTTTCTATTTTCATCTGGAAATTGTAATTTTGGTAATTCTTTACAAAGTAATTTTATTTTTTGAACTTGTTTTTTATCTTCTTCATTATAGTTATATTCTACATCCTTTTTTAATTTTCTGTAGTGGTTTTAAAGTTTCTGCTAATTTTGGAATATATTCCCTTACTTGGTTTACTAATCTTAAAAATGATTGTAATTTCTTTTTTGTATCTAATTCTTCTTTCGTATTTATTATTTTTTGTACCATATGTTGTTGCATTTTTACTCCACTCTTATCTATTTGTATTGCTAAAAATTCTATCTGATTTTTCATAATTTCAGCTTTCTTTTCGCTTAGACTTATTCCCGATTTTTCTATTATATCTGTAAATTGTCCTAATAATTTTAAATGTTCTTCTTTAGTTTTTGTATACAATAATATATCATCTATGTATACTATACAATTAGATAATTGTTTAAAATAACTATCCATAAAATGTTGATATCTACCTGGTGCATTTTTATATTCAAATGGTAATACGTTCCATTCATAAAATCCTTGTGGTATCGTAAATGCGGTTAATTCTTTAGATTCTTCTTCTAACTTTAAATGGTAAAATCCTGATTTACAATCGAATTTGCTAAAATAATTATATCCTTGTATTTGTCTTATTTTTAATATCTTATTTGGTATTGGATAATTATATGTCATAGTTTTTGCATTTAAATTTCTATAGTCAATAACCATTCTACTTTTTCCCCTTTTTTGTTCATTATGTTTATTTACTATAAATGCTGGACTACTATGTTTCCTATTGCTTTTTTGTATATATTGTTTTTCTAATAATTCATCTATATGCATTTTAAATTCTTTTAAATCGTCAAAATTATATGTTAATGGTTTCTGGGTTATTATGCTATTTTTATCTATTAATTCAATTTTTATAGTAGTTTTATGTTTTTCCCATCTTTTTAATGGATCTTCACTATATAATTGTTCTAATTTTTTCTTAATTATTTCTATCTTATTTATTGAAAATATAGTTATTTCTGTTTTATTTATCGAAAATACAACTAGTTCTATTGTATCTTCAGTATTTTTTATATTTTCTAACTTTTATGTAATTTTTTCATTTCCTTTTATCCAATCAGTTTTCTTTCTTATTGTATTATTAACTCTTTTTGCTCTTACTTTCTGTTTACATGGTGTTGTAAACCACCAGTCTGTTCTAGTTATTATATGTGGGTATAATTTATCTAATAACGGCATTCCTAAAAGTATATCTTTTGATGTTAGTTCATAATTACAAATTTCTTCTATTGTTAATATCTTATCACATACTTGTATCTTTACATTCTTGGCTTTATAAGTAATTAAGCTTCCTTCATTATTAAATCCTTTAACTATAATTATTGTTTTTAATTTATCCCATTTACTTTCTGGTAAGCTTATATCTACATAAATTAGCTTCTGCTCCTGTATCTATCATAGGCGTATAATATCTACTGTAATATCCTTCTATTACTATCTTCATTAATACATATATTTTCATTTTATGTTAAGGCTCTTCTTAAGAATAATTTCTCTTTGTTATATGTTAAGGTTAATTGTGTATGTTCTATATTATATGGTTTTACTTGTTCTAACCATTTTATTCCTAATATTATATCTGTTTTTTGCATTTCTTCCTTTACTTGAAATTCTATTTTTATTTTTCTAATTCCTATTATTATTTCTTTTTCTGCTATATCTTTACTATTTATTAAACTTCTTGGTAGATCTGGGCACATATCATTATCAGTTTTTATTTCTTCATTTTTTACTAGATATTTTGCTATATAATTTTCTTCTTTTCCTGTATTTAGGAGTATTAAATATTCTTTTTCATTTATTTTTCCTGTTATGTAATATTGGTTTAAATTACTTGTTGAATTTATTTCATAAATTGTTCTTTTTTATGAGCTTGATGATTTTGGTTTTTCATCAGCTATTCTTTTCGTTGTACTTATTCTATCATTTACTATTTCTAAATTTTCTTCTATATCTATGTCTCTATAGCTATAATCATTATAATCTATTGTTTTTACAATTTGTTCGAATGGACTTTCTATTCGTATTTTGTTAATCTTATTTTTACCTGTTATTTTATGTTTTGTTGTTAATACATATAAATTTTTGCATCATGCTGTAAATATTTTACTTCCTGGGGTTAATTCTATTCCTGATATTTTCCAATATAATACTAGTGACTTATCTATATTTTTATCTGTTACCGCTACTGAATAATTTGCACTTATTATAAATTTGAATTTTTGGTATATTAGATTTCCTTTTACGACAGTTATTATGCTTTTTTCTATAGGTTTTATAATTCTATCATCTGCTAAATATAATTCTATTGGTGTATCTATTCCTTCTCTAAAACATGCTTTTATTAATATCTCTGTACCTCCAAGGTGTACATATTTTATTGGGTCTCCTTTACTTTTTATATCATTTATCTGTTTATTAATTATTCTTTTTGTTACTAATGGTATACTAGCTTTGCCTTTTGCATATCTACAGTCTATTACATGTTCCTTTTGGCATACTACATAATATTCGTCTTTTTTCCTAGTAAACATATTTTTTATTGTTGGTATTTTAAATATTTTTTCTACACTTAAGTCTAATTCTTTTCCTTTTATTTCATCAAATATGTTACTGTCAAATATTATTTTTTATTCTGTTCCTTCATCATTTAGATATTCTTCCTTTGTTATTATTTTTATATCTTCTTCAATCATTTGATTCATCTATTTCGCTATCTATTTCATTATCTGTTTCATTTTTTGAAATTTCATATATACTATCCTCACTTTCTAATTCATAATCTATATAATCTATCTGCATATATTCTGTATTATCTATTTTTATTTCTGATATTTATTTATTTTTTGGATTTTTAGGTAATTTACAATCTCTAGCTAAATGGCCTAATTTTCCACAATTATAACAAGTACATTCTTTTATAGATTTCTTCTTTCTATATGGTCTTTTGTATTTATAATTTTTTACATAATATTTTTTTCTTGGTTTCTTGTGTTTATATTTTGATTTTTTATATTTCTTATGTCTTTTTCTTTTCTTATAATATCTTTCTTCACATCCAAATTGGGGTGGTATTTTATTTTTGCAACATGCTAAATTTCTTATCAATGTTTTTTCCATTTTTAATTCTTCTCTATATTTTTCACATAAGTTTTTATACCATTGTTGTAAAAATTTTATTCTTGCTCCTAAAGTATCTACTATTTTTGCTTCTTTCCAACTTTTTATTATCTTTGAACTAAATGGTTCGGGTAATTTATTAAAATGTAATTTTCTTATTTCTTTACTTTCTTCTATATTATATGCTCCTTTATAATAATATTCTTTAAATATGCAAGTATATTCATCTATATAACACATATTAAATATTGCTAATTTTAACATTAAATTCCTATTTGTATCTTTTTCTTCATCTTGTTCTTCTATTGTTGTCATACTACCAAATTCATCTTTTATAGCTGTTTTATATTTTTTTAATAATTCTATAGGTGTTAGTTTAGTTGTTGTTGATGATGTTCCTTCTATAGGTTTATTAGTTCCTAATACCTTCTTGCTATTTTCAGTTAAATTTGAAAACCATAATTTCACTGTTCCTATCAGTGTTCTTTCTATATATTCTGGTGCATCTGTTATGTTTATATTATTATCTAATAATTGTTTTGTCATATATCCTATCCATAATTATATTATTTTTTCTGTATCTATTACACAATCTAAGTCTAAAAAGTTAAAATTTTTATTAATTATTTGTTTTGGTATCCATTTGTCATATTCATTCTTTAGATTATATCTTTTAAACTTATTCTTATAATATGTAGGTTTTCTTATTTCTGATGTTATAGGTATTATGTTTTCATCTTCTTTTTTATCAAGAGTATTTATTTCTGTGTTGATATTTTCTAAGTTTTCTTCATTAATTATTTCTTGTTTTTCGTTGATTTCTAAATTTTTTGTATTTGTTAATATTTCTGTATATGTTTCACTATCTTCTGAATCATAATTATCTGTCTCTTCAACATCTATATTATTTATTTATATTTTTTTTAAAATTGATTTATCTCGTTTAGTAATTTTTGTTCTTTATCTTTTTCTTCCCTTTCTTTTTGTCTTTGTTCATACAAATCTTTTAACATTTGTAGTTCTTTTTCTAATTCAGCAATCCTACTATTTTTAGTTTCTTCTATTTTTCGTATTTCTTTTGTAGTTTGTTGTTTAATTTTTTCTATTTCCTTTTTCCTATATATTTCTTTATTTTCTCTTTCTATTCTTACCATTGCTGTCAATTTATCTTCTAATTTTAATTCTTCTTTTTCTAACATTAGATATAAATGTTCACCTATTTTCTTATATCTTCTTCCTAGATTAGAAAATACTATTTTTATTTTTAATCCTTCGTGATTTTCATATATTTTTTCATCTATTATAATTCTTCTTTGTTCATTTTATTGTGAATAGTTCATGTTGATATATATATTCTAAACTATCTATTTGTGATTCTAATTTTGATATTTCATCTTTTTGTGTATTTATTGAGTTTTCACTAACTCCGACAAATATATTATAATGTAGTCTTTCTATTCTTATTTTTAATTCTTTACGTTTTTCAGAAATAATTTATTTTAATTCTTTGCATTTTTGTACTTTATTCATTTAAATCATATTTCTAATATCTTGGTGGATATCTAAATCTAATTTTATCATAATTAGGTGATATGTGTCTCATTCTTCTAGATTTTAAATGGATTATTAATTTTGCTTCAATACTAGATATTAAGGTAATTAGGTAGGCTAATCTTTGTGAGTTTTCTTTTGTTTTATTTAGACTTATATATTCTGTATGATTACTAATTAATTATTCTTTAATTTTTCTAAAAGCTTCTCTGTTTTTAAATGGTCTTCTCATAATTAATTCAATCCAATCTAAATTCAAACATAAATTCAAAAATAAATTCTCAAACATATGTACCACTGCTGTATTTTTTAAATAACTGGGCTCTGATACCGTACAACAGTAATCTGACCGTAAATGTATCGCTAATACATTGTCAATACAAATATATCAACAATAATCTAACAACAAAATGTATCACTCATACACTGTCAACAAATGTATCTCCCATATACTGATAACAAAAGTATCATTCATATGAATCACCGTTACATTATGAAAATGTATTCAGAAAATTAATATTTTTATATATGTATCAATCGGATTAACAAAAAAAGATGTATCTCCGATGAATTTTATACTAATATTAACTTAAACATGTATGAATAACTAAATAAATTTATATATGTATCAATCGATTTAAAAAGAAAAAAATTGTGAGAGATTTTAGGGGAGGAAATTGTGAACCAAAAAAAATTAGCTGTATGCTTTAATGGAGGAGAGCAAATCAGGAAGAAAGATCCTTGATTTAATATAATGATGTGACCAATTGCAATTTGGTATTGTCCATTTAGTGATTTTCATGTTTGGACTTTGAATGTTGGAAATTTTACAACCTGAAATTTTATTGTAAATACTTATTTTTTAAAAAATTTAAAAATATGTGTATAATTTGGAAAAGATTTTAGGGAAGGTAATCGTTGAAAAAAAATCTTGCTTGAGTTAATGGTGGAGTAAAAATAAGATGTGGTTTTTGTTGACATGTATCAAGAGTAACATTGAAAATCAGAATTTAATGTAAATTTTAAAAAAGTAAGGGATATTGGGTAATATAGTCTCTTAAGTCTGGGATTTGTGTAATTTATCCTTTTTAGATAATCTAATATAAGGCCAATGATGAAATAATATGATTATATGCTGACATTGTGTGATTATTCTAACTTTGATTGAGTAAAACATGAACGGAGGACTTATTTTAGTGGTTCGATAAGAATATTATGTTTAAATAGTTTTATCCCTTTTTAGCTCGAAGGATTGAAAAACATTGATTTCGACTTTTTAAACTATTTCAAAATTTTAAAAAAAAATTCAAAATAATCTAAGAAATTATAGAGTCGCCACTTAATTTATTTGAAAAGAAATTAAGAAAACTTTTTAAAATAAAATTCTAAGTCTCAAAACAGAAAAAAAACATAGGCCTTTAAGAAAATCCTAGGTAAGAGGTTCTTATTAATATTTTAGGAAGGATTTTAAGGCACCTAAAATGTCGGCTAACTTGTATCCGGACTATTTGAAAACCACTTTGAAAAATGAGAAGTTGGTTTTTTAAAAAGAAAGTGATTTAGGACAAAACTTGAATAAAATTAATTTTTGACGACTTAGTAGGAAATTTAACCAAGTCTAAGAAAATAAATAGCAAATAAGTACGTAAAAAGGAAAGGGGAGAATTAGAAGACGTAGGCTCGTAAGCCCAAATCAATCAACTCTATCCTAATCTAATTGAGATTTTGACCCACCTGCACCTGTCCTAATCTAAATATCAGGTTTTGGCCCATAACTTGTTCTAAAGTATTTTTTCGGATCCATTGGCCCAGAATCAGCTTCACCTGTATTAAAATACAACTTTACTTTCGATGCCCCCAAATGAATGAATAAATAAATGATTAAATGAATAAATAAAAAGAAGACAATAATAAAAATTGAGACTTTTCAAGTCTCTTAATGGCCTCATCAATGGGTTTTGAATCATTTTCCTTCTTCGTCTATCTTCTAGCACCCGCACGTCATATAGTCGACCTTGGATTTAAACTTCGAACTTGAATCGAAGAGGTGGGCCTCATTGGCCTATTATGAAATGCAAGAGGAGAGAAGTCCATTTGGACTCGAGACATTTTTTGCATGCAAAAAAAAAATAAAGAAATTAATATATGTTCAAGGCATAAAAGGGACATATTTCAAAGCAAAAGAAAATATCAAAAACCAAATTTTGAATGACAATGATAAGCACACTTGCGCACGTATAACAAGAATGAGAGTCAACAGATAAAATGCAAAGCAAAGACACCCACTTACATGCCTCATGATTTATATTCATACTAAGAATGAATAAAGGTAAAAGGAAGAAGGACATATTCAATGAATTAATGTGAGAAAAAACAACGTAAGCTTGCGAAAGTAAAGGGATGAGGCAATAAGAAAAATAACCATGACTTCTAAAATTGAACAAATATAAACACTGATTAATATAATAAAATAAAATAATGACTAACTTTTCAAGAAAGGAAATCTTTAAATTTCAATTAAGGCGACATTAAAGAAGATTCATACATCTAAATTACAGTCAACATTTTAGGAAAAAACGTATAACGACCTATGGTTTATCTTTCTAAGACATCGTTGATTCTCTTTTGATATTATGAATCAAAGAGAGACATGAATCAAGTCTTTACACACACAAAGAGCACATATAACAATCCAAACGGAGTAAGAAAATTAGAATAAAAGTTTATAATTTCTAAAAGTGAAATATCATTCAACAATCATACTATGCATAACTCGAAAATATCTAAATAATTTTATTTAGCCACAGAAGCCCAAACTTTCTCATAATTTTGACAAATTAACATGCAAAAAAAAAGAATAAACATCTTGGATGAAAAATAGCTAGCACTTCATCTCTCATATGAGGATTTTAAAATCCATTAAAATAATTAGCAAGCAAATGACAAGTTCTTGACTTAACCAATTACTATTTTATAAAGGCAAAACAAACAATAGTAACTATTCTTTTTGACATAAAGAAAACAACTTTATATGCTAAAAATAAATATATCTGCCAACAATGAATTTAAACAAAGCATAAGAATGTCCTTTAAGGAAAAATCAAAACTTTATCCATAATAATCAAAGAATAAAGTCAAAAAGGAGAAACAATCAATATTATCTATTCTTTTCAACATAAAGAAAACAACTTTACATGTTAAAAATAAAATATCCGCTAACAATGAATTTAAACAAAGCATAAGAACATCTGTTAAGCAAAGATTGAAACTTTATCTATAGTAATCAAAGAATAAAGTCAAAAAGGAGAAACGATCAATATTAACTATTCTTCAACATAAAAGAAACAACTTTACATGCTAAAACAAACATACCCGTCAACAATGAATTTAAATAAAGCATAAGTACATCTTTTAAGCAAAGATTGAAACTTTATCTATAATAATCAAAGAATAAAGTCAAAAAGGTACGTACAACTATTGTTAGCTGATAACGCTCAACTTACACATCAATTTAGTGCAAGGCGGTCGTCATCAATATATTTACCCAACTTTGGAGTCTGGGTCGAATCCATGAGGAACAGTGTGAGTGGCGATTAAACTAATTTGAAACTATAGCTACACATTAAATTCAAACAAATGATATGAAAAGATAAAGTGGGATTTTTTGAATTTGTTAATTTTGTTCTAAATAATTATAATAGAGTTATTCCATCTAATGATTCTTTTTGTAAGTAGTAATTAAATGATATTAAACAAACCAGAGTTATGGTTACCAAGATGCTTGACCAGTTAGGGTTGTGTATCACTTTAGAGTTTCAATTGACAATTTCAATTGCAAGAGTAGTTAGATCCTATTATTTACCCATTCGCTTCTCAACCTCAGTGGGTAACCTATCCTTTAATTCTCTCGAACTTAAAGAATGCATTGGTTTTTCAACTATTTTCTCATGTAGGCCAATCCGGTTAAGGCATTTGCCATTAATCTAAAGATTAAAGTCCTTAGAGTCCATGTAAACCCTTTCTTCTACCAACATGCACTTTTCTCTCAAACAAGTGATGTTCATGGGCTCACTTTTCAAGTTTTCAACTAAGAAAAGTCATTAAAGTGAAGAAAGATTTATACAACATCAATTATTCATGGAACTCAATTAGATTCACAACCCAAATTAGTTTTTCACATCAAGGCTCCCATAACCCTAGTTATGGGAGCTTAGCCACACATTTTCATAGAAGAAATAGAAAGCATCTTTGTATTATTCATAAATAAATTCAAGATTTACTTACAAAGGTTACAAGAATTTGTTCTTTAATCTTCAATAAGGATGGAATGATTGGATCCACAAGATTTGCTTAATTCCCAAAATACTAGGTTACAAAGAGTTTCTAGAGATGGAAAAATTGATAAAGGATAAAAAAAATAAAAAGAAGAATAGATTTCAATATATGAGATCTGGATATCAAATCCCAGATGATGCTTAATAAAACCTAAAACTGGTATTTATAAGTTCCCAGGTAAAAAGAATTTAAAATTTGCATTCAGAAAAATTTCATCCAAATTGGTGGCCAAATTGGTGGTTCACTGCAAAACTGGTGGTCTACCATTTTGACCTTCCCTGGGTATGATGAAACCCTGGATTTTGTTTGGGTCTGTTGGTCAGTTTGGGGGTCCACCACAAAACTGGTGGTTCACCATTTTGACCACTAGTGGGTCTTCTGAAATCCTAAATCTGGTGGTCAAATTGGTGGTCCACCACAAAACTGGTGGTCCACCATTTTGACCTTCGTTGAGTGTTATAAAGTTCTGGATTTTGTTTGGACTTGGTGGTCTAACTGGTGGTCAGTTGCAAGATTGGTGGTCCACCATTTTGACCACCACCGGGTCTTTGAAACTGGTGGTCAAACTGGTGTTCAGTCACAAAACTGGTGGTCCACCAAATGTTACACGTGCCTATGCGTCTCAAAATTTTACCTCTTCTGAATCCAATGGAGTTTTTTTACAAGTCATTAGACCTTTATACAGTCTACACGCACCCTGGACATTTTGGGACTCCAAATGGAGTCAATTTTTGAGTTGTGCTTTCGTTGATCCATTCCGAGTCGTTGTGAATTGTTGCCACTTGATTTGAAGCTTGTATATCCTTCATATATCATCATGATTCATTAAAAAAGCATCATAAAGTATTAAACACCACAAATTAGAGCTCAAAACAACACAACATCCAAGACGGTGAACTCAAAACACGAGCTAAACATAGGCTAAATACACTTTGAGCTTAGGCTCATTGTTTTGACTCTTGTTTTGATCCAATTGACCTTTGAATATTATAAATAAGTTGTTTAATACATAAATACATAATAAAAATCTTAGTAACTCATTAAGACACATTAGAACCCAACACAATACACTTACAAACACCTAGCTCAAGCTAGTGACACTAGTTTTCTCGGTTGAACTCTAAATGCTCAAATTGAATCAAAACTCATGTGAAAACACCATTAAACATTGTAAACACATATTTGGATACATGAATGCTTATTTATGTCATTATAAACATATATAGCTTAAGAATCATCCTCAAAACAAGGGTAAAAGGGCTAGAATAGTAATACTAGAACGCATAAATACACCCAACATCAACACCCCACACTTAAAGAATTATTTGTCCTCGAACAACTCTTCACTCTAAGTATCATGATATGGGAAATGTAATCGTTTGCTATATGAAAGACATCCAATATAGTACTACAATAGCTACATAGAATGCAAGTGTCTACTATAAGCATGTTATTTACACCATTAAAAACTCATGATTACTACTCCAAAACACCCTAGCCTCAAGAATTTACTCACCTTGTTAGCAAACTCATGCTTATTATTCAGTCAAAGACATCTTACAAATCACCCATATTTATCAAACATGTGCCCTTCACAACAAGAGAGTTACCCATAAACACTCACAATAATGCAATTTATAACAATGGGTACAAGAATCAAATTGTGCTCACTCTCACAAAGAATTCACAAGTTACACATAGTGAACCATAGGCCTACCCTTAGTGTAATGCTCTGCTAATAGTCGAATGTAAATCTTATGATCAATTAGGTCTTTTCCAGATTGTAATGTAGGCTAAAGAACGGGTAGGAACTATTTTGGTCAAGAATAGTGACTATCTTCCCTAAGCGCTTTAATACAACGCTTTTGACAATTGAGACCAATCTCTAACAACCCATGTACACCACTTTTATCTACCACATCTTCTGTTTTGTCCCATCTCATAAAGGCCATTCCCGTACATTATGGTGGGAGTATACTATGTACATATAATTCAATTTTACCCATTTTCACACCCATTTTATGCTACGCACTCCTATGATAGCCACCCTCAGCTTAAGCGATTTGCCTTAATTGCGGTGCACAATATCAAAGGAGGACCAGGGCCAAACAGGTTCATTATAACACAACTGGGCTAAAAATGGGAATCTTTCAAACACAAATTTCTCTAATTCCCAACCACAATACATAATGATATTTTAAACACCCATAGCTATTACTTAGGGGATTTAATTTCACCTTTTCCTTCTTGAATCTCCAACTCCTTAACTCAATTAATTTTACACTAAAACACTTAGGATCTTTGGATCAAATTAAGGTCAATCAAGGAAGGGGATTAGCCTATACATGAGGCTGCCAAAGAAAAAAGTAAAAGGTCAATGGGGTTAACTAAGATAATGCACAAGGGTAGGTGAAAAGATGGAAAAAATAAGACTATCAAAGAAATGCCTGTTATCATATCCTAAACCCGCATTCTTTATTTTGCTTAACTTACACAATGGGCAAGTTCTAGACATCACATGCAACAAGGAATATAAAAAAATCTCTCACGCACATGGCACATGCTCAATTCATAAAGGGTCATCATAGACTCTCAACCAAAAAATAGCACAAATTCAAATTAAGCCAACAAGTACAAGAGTCATAAACATGAGCCTAAGAGTCTTAAAAATAACAATTCACACAATTCAACATGCTTCTACAAACAAACCCACTTGTATCATGTAATCACAAATAGCACCAACAAGAATATCTCATTTATTACTAACCTAAAAAAATTAAATCGAGCCAAAATTTTGGGAATTTTTCCACCCCACACTTAAAAATCTACTTTGTCCCCAAAGTGAATTTTTAAATAAAGAGATAGAAATACTCCCTAGGCCTCTAGGACTAGCTAGTAGCATATTCACATAAAGAAGATTCATGGAACCCCACACTTAATCTTTACCATGCTTCAAGCTCAAGATTATGGTACTCAGACTTCCCATTAACCTGTGACTCAACCAAAAACAAAAACTATGTGAAGTAAAAAAAAAACTACAAACGAAAAAGAAAATATACCTTAGCTTGGGTTGCCTCCAAAGAAGCGCCTAATTTAGACTCGCAGCACGACCCAGATCAACTTTTTCCTCCACCTTGAGGATATAAATTTCACCCCCAACTTAGCATCCATCTTCTTACCTCGCTCATAGGGAGGTGATGTGAAAATTAAGGAACCGAGTAATAGAATGTGCATGGTAAACCACTCGGCCCTAAAGTGAGGTGTGTTTTTATGTTGCTTGTCTAGTGTAAAATCAAGAATATAAGATTGTTGTTCCTCATCTTCACACTCTTTTACTATTCTAAATGATTCCACTGACAAGATATCATCTAAACGTAATGTAGAAAAGTGCTTTGAATAGGGACCTCAAACCCTACTTCAAAATTTACACTATCCTCAACACCTTTAATTATATTCACCTTCTCAATACCAGTCTCAAGATCAAGATAAAAATCGAGTGGTTGCGATTCTTATGTTTTCTCCATAAATTGGCTAATTTCCTCCTCATATTCTTCTTTGTTTAGCCACTATAGACATAGTGGCAGTAGTAACTCCTTCAGATCTGCCCACAACTGTGTTTGAGACTCTAAAATTTGTTTCATCAATTTGCCCAAATTGCTCGTTTGACAGCACACATATCTTCAGAATGATCACTTTGACCACAAACCAAACACCAAGTTACAGTATGTTCCCCAGTTAGAACAGTATCCACATCATATTGTGAAGGTCCCGCCTATGCACTTCCATCTAAATTTGGATAGTAAGCCTCATAATGTGGTCTCCCACAATAATAACAAGAATCGTCATCACTCAAAAAACATCTATCTAGGCTGACATCTCAAGAAAGGTGTGAGAAAAATAAAAATAAAATAAAATAAAAAAATAAAATAAACAAATATTTAAAATTTTGAATTCAAGCAAGTAAGCTAAAATTTCAAACCAACTCAATACGCCAAATTGTTCCCCGACAACGGCGCCATTTTTTATAACGCTCAACTTACACGTCAATTTAGTGCAAGGCGGTCGTCGTCAATATATTTACCCAACTTTGGAGTCAGAGTCGAATCCACGAGGAACAATGTGAGTGGAGATTAAACTAATTTGAAACTATAACTACACGTTAAATTCAAACAAATGATATGAAAAGATAAAATGGGGTTTTTTTTTAATTTGTTAATTTTGTTCTAACTAATTGTAACAGAGTTATTCCATCTAATGATTCTTTTTATAGGTAGTAATTTAATGATATTAAACAAACCAGAGTTATGGCTACCAAGATGCTTGAACAGCTAGGGTTGTGAATCACTTTAGAGTTTCAATTGACAACTTCAATTGCAAGAGTAGTTAGATCCTATTATTTACCCATTCGTTTCTCAACCTCAGTGGGTAACCTATTCTTTAATCCTCTCGAACTTAAAGAACGCATTGGTTATTCAACTATTTCTCATAAAGGCCAATCCGGTTAAGGCATTTGCCATTAATCTAAAGATTAAAGTCCTTAGAGTTCATGTAAACCCTTACTTTTCCCAACAAGCACTTTCCTCTCGAACAAGTGATGTTCTTGGGCTCACTTTTCAAGTTTGCAACCAAGAAAAGTCATTAAAGTGAAGAAAGCTTTATACAATATTAATTATTCATGGAACTCAATTAGATTCACAACCCAAATCCATTTTTCACATCAAGGCTCCCATAACCCTACTTATGGGAGCTTAGCCACACATTTCCATAGAAGAAATAGAAAGCATCTTTGTATTATTCATAAATAAATTCAAGATTTACATACAAAGGTTACAAGAGTTTGTTCTTGAATCTTCAATAAGGATGGAATGATTGGATCCACAAGATTTGCTTAATTCCCAAAATACTAGGTTACAAAGAGTTTCTAGAGATTGAAAAATTAATAAAGGATAAAAAAAATAAAAAGAAGAATAGATTTCAAGATATGAGATCTAGATATCAACTCCCAGATGATGCTTAATAAAACCTAAAACTGGTATTTATAAGTTCCCAGGTAAAATGGATTTAAAATTTGCATTCCGAAAAATTTCGTCCAAATTGATGGCCAAATTGGTGATCCACCGCAAAACTGGTGGTCCACCATTTTAATATTCCTTAGGTATTCTAAAATCCTGGATTCTATTTGGGTCTGGTGGTCAGTTTGGTGGTCCATCAAAAAACTGGTGGTTCACTATTTTGACCACCAGTGGGTCTTCTGAAATCCTAAATCTAGTGGTCAAATTGGTGGTCCACCACAAAACTGGTGGTCCACCATTTTGACCTTTGTTGAGTGTTTTGAAGTTCTGGATTCTGTTTGGACTTGGTGGTTGAATTGGTGGTCAGTTGCAAGACAGTTAGTCCACCATTTTGACCACTACCGAGTCTTTTGAAACTGGTGGTCGAACTGGTGTTCAGTCACAAAACTGGTGGTTCACAAAATGTTACACGCGCCTATGGGTCTCAAAATTTTACCTATTCTGAATCCAATGGAGTGTTTTACAAGTCCATTGGACCTTTATAAAGTCCACACGCACCCTGGACATTTTGGGACTCTAAATGGAGTCAATTTTTGCGTTGTGCTTTCGTTGATCTATTCCGAGTCTTTGTGAGTTGTTTCCCCTTGATTTGAAGCTTGTATATCTTTCATATATCATCATTATCCATTAACCAAGCATCATAAAGCATTAAAAACCACAAATTAGAGCTCAAAACAACACAACATCCAAGACGGTGAACTCAAAACACGAGCTAAACATAGGCTAAATACACTTTGAGCTTAGGCTCATTGTTTTGTCTTTTGTTTTGATCCAATTGACCTTTGAAGATTATAAATAACCTGTTTCATATATAAATATATAATAACAATCTTAGTAACTCATTAAGACACATTAGAACCCAACACAATAGACTAGAAAACACTTAGCTCAAGCTAGTGACACTAGTTTTCTCGGTTGAACTCTAAATGCTCAAATTGAAACAAAACTCATGTGAAAACACCATTAAACATTGTAAACACATATTTGGATACATGAATGCTCATTTATATCATTATAAACACATATAGCTTAAGAATCATCCTCAAAACAAAGGTAAAAGAGCTAGAATAGTAATGCTAGAATGCATAAGTACACCCAACATCACTAGCTCATTTTTATACCATGAACATGAAAATAACCATAATATCGATACCAAAACATCCTATGGCCTTCAAGGACGTCTATAACAAATAATCCCAGTAACCAAAATTATAACTATGAACTACAAAAAAGGCAAAGATGAAGAAGAAAACGATAATAAAACTAAAAAAAAAGGTGTGTTTACCTTTTTTGGGACAGCAAAATGAGACTACAAGATTTCTTCTGAGTCATGATCACCACCGAAAATAGTTCAACTTGAGAACTTCGATTAGCCCACGAATTTCATGGAAAAGAAAATTCTTTTGCTAAAATAACAACTCATTTTGCTCAAAAGCATTTCTTTTCCAACCTTGAGACTTGGTCTTTCTACCAAAATATTGGTAGTATTTATAGAAAATTATGAGGATTCAATTCTATTCATCCACCAATGTGGGAGAGAGAATTTAGGGGTGTTTTTGGAATTTTAAAATTGAAGATAAGTGAGGTGGAAGATAAGGTGAGAGGGAAATTGTACAATGCAGTACAATTTTGAATTTCAAAACTTGGAAAAAGGACAAGGTTGAGGGGGAGAATTGTAAAATGTAGTATATTTTTGAATTTCAAAATTTGAATTTGAAAAAAGGACAAGGTTTAGGAGAATTGTACAATCTAGTACAAATTTAAAATTATTTTTGGGAATTTTGGAGTTATTTAAAGTATAACCCCAATTGAGATTTAAAATTTAACCAAATTTATTTAATTTTGATCAAATAAAAAATTAATTGGCGAATTGCATTGCAATTATGACCAATTTGGTTTCAATTATGGCCAAATCTAATGGATTGGCTAAATTAAATTGAAATTCGATAAAAATTAATACTTTATTTAATCCCGAGCTTCTTGATGAGATACAACCAAATATATATTCGTCCAAATAAATTATCTTTGGGAACAAAATATATTCAAATCAAGGTCTTACCCATTTGAATTAATTTTTCAAGATAAGGCTTGATTAAAATTCGATATTTCGTAAATAGATATTTAAATAGAAAAATTATTTAATTTCATATAATTGAATACGATAATATATAATCACTACTTAAAATAAAAACTTTTTTTAGATAACTGCTTTGGAACGCTTTTATCTGGACAAAATAAAAATATTGTAAGTTTACTTAAAATTGAAGAAATTCGGAATTAAACTTAGTTGAGAAGGGCAACAATTAGGTGTCAACATAGATTGTTTCTGGGGATATAATTTTTCTTTTTTTGAGTATTTTATTGTTTTAGTGATATGAGATGTTTTCTATGTGTTTTGTGAAATGAAGTACAGTTGTGCTTTCTAAAGTTGTGCAAAACAATCGAAAAATAAATTTGACCAAATAAGCAATGAGACTCCTTCAATTAGAATTGACATCAAGATTTGTAAATTGGTGGTCTCCTTTTAAAAAAATAAAAATAAAAAAGATTTAGACTCCATGTTTGATTTTTCAAGGACTTTAAATTGGAATTACAAAATCTATACTATTACGAATTAAAAGGCCTGACTGCATGGGTGGTCTCAAATATTAATTATATTCCAATTATGTTAAGTTTAGTCGGAATTTGTACATTTTTGACAGGATACAAATTGAAGTTTTGGATGTAGATTATGAATCATCGGTGAACACTAATTATACTAAGATTAATTATTTTAAGTTTATAAACTTATTTCAAACTTATCCAAAATAATATTTTAATGGCTCGTGAGAATTTATTGTGTCACCTTATGTCTTGCAGATATAAAATATGATTTGGTCTAAGGTTTTAACAATATTTAATTATCTTAAATTTAAATGTTAGGTGATGATATGCAAGTACACTTTATTATTTTTAACATAATGCTACAATTATGGGCAAGGAATATTCATATAACGGACGTTCGTATAAAATATCATTCAAACATTAGACGACTTTTATTCATTGCAAAAACCAAATATCTTTTTACTGAAATAAATTTCATATGTTGCACCACACATTCGTAGAAAATATTCTTCAAATATTAGATGGCTTTTATGCCTTGTCAAAGTTAAATTATCTTTTTGATGAAATTTTTAGTTATTTAAGATTTGGCCTAATGTTTAGGATGTTGAAAATAACTAAAAGTGAAACTTTTTGGATTCGTAGTGAAATAGACTTCAAATTTGGTTGATAGCTATAATACAATTCCAGTTAGAATCCAATACAAAAATAGAAGATACATGTGTGTGTGTTCTTCAATGAAGTAACTTAGAATAGTAAGCTTAAGAGGATCAAGAGTTTCGTTAAGTTTTAGAAGTGTTAGTTGCTTGATTTTTATAGTAGTTGCTTGATTTTTATAGCAAGTTAACTTCATTTATTATATTGTTTTACTTCATAGAATATGTTATAAATTGAAGACCGATAGTAGAGACTTTGTCGTATATATGAGGAGGAAATGCTAGGACAATTTTGTAAGGAGCAATAGGAAGGATTGTAAGCACAAATCAATGAAATTTAAAGAGAACGACTAATGATTGATGCCATGAAATGTATAAAGTTGGATACATGTCGAAATTAAGATTATATTATAATGATTATCTCTCAAATTTTGCCACTTTAAATTTTCTTTATCTACTTTAAATTTTCTTTATCAATTTGAAAGTTCTATTTTAGTATAATTCAATTTTTTTCTTTCCCAAATTATTGACTTTAGATATCAATAATAAATTTCGTTCACTATATCTAATTTTGCTCCTTAATTATTATGTTATGGTGAGTTATTATGTTCCTTTTATGCATACTTCTTATCTTAAAAAATTTATTTATTTATTTTTAAATTTCGTACTTAATAATGTAATGTACACATAACAATTTGATAAGCAAAAAATGCACTTACTTTAAGTAAATATTTTAGTATGAAATTCATAAAACATTCATATCTGGTGCTTGAGAAGGTTCATTTTAAGAGTTGGAAGCTACAGCTAGGAGACTTCACCTCATCTAGAAAGGATAGGCAATCGAGAGAGAATATGAAGATAGCAACAAAAACAAGAACCGGAAAACCTTTCTAGAAGCAAATATGTTATACTTCCGAAGCAGGTAGTAATTCGCTGGAAAATATTTGTGAAATTAGCTATTTCTGAACACTTTAGCTTTGGTGAGATGCCTAATTTTGTAGCCTACGTGTTATCCAAATTTACCGAGAATGACATTGTCAATAAGTCGTTGAAATCGACAGGAATATTCAATAAGCTAAGTATAGACTCTTAATGAACTCCTCTGGAGAAGTACAGTTCTACAATAGTATAAAGAGATAAGAGAATTACCTTTGATGTGGTCAGCGCCAAAAGATACGTCTGATCTGTATAAATATTGTGGGAAGTTTAGCATTTGTAACATCAATCATGGACCAGTATGCAAGTGTTTGCCCCAATTTGAGCTCGATTCTGCAGAAACTATAAGTCCAAGAGAATTCCTGATGGTTGTTCGAGGATGCCATGTAAATCTTGCCAAGAAGATAATGAAGAAGCACTTGCCACGTTCTTGAAATTGAGATCAAAGAAATTCGATAGTCCAAACCTATGAAATGAAACAATTGATATCCATTATGTTATCGTTGTTGTACACTATTTAAATTATTCATTTAACTTTTTCTAACATTTAGTACTTTCAAATTAAATAAAATTCTGACTGTTAATTTTTTCTCCTAAATCAAACCATATAAGAATTCCTAATATTTATAAATTTAATATTCAATAAGATTCTGTTTGTATAAGCACAAAGTCTTTCCTTATTTAAATTATTATTTTAGAGAAATTATTATTCAAAGTTTTCTTAAAACTCTTTCGAAGTAATAGTGTCATTAAATGACTTTATCAGTCTTTTGTCTCGACTAGGGGTGTTCATGGGTCGGTTTGGGTCGGTTATTGGTCAAAACCATAACCAAACCAACTTAGTCGGTTTTAAAATTTCTAAAACCAAACCAAACAAAATAAAAAAAATAACCATCGGTTTAGTTCGGTTTGGTTCAGTTTTTTTGGTTTATAACTTTAGCTAATGATAAAAGTTGAAATTTTTAAAAAACAAATCCAATCTAACATATAAGATGTTAACCGAGTGTTGTATCTTTACCTTGAAACTAAGATGTCAGTTGAGTGTTATACTTCGGCAAATCCATGAACAACACCCTATGAACGCTTCTAGAAAAATATTTAAAAATGACATTTAACAAAATGATATGATAACCCCCCCTCGAAAGGTGAACACATAAACTTCTTGTTCAACAAGGTTCAAAAAGAAAGTTAAAATTAGTGATTGTGTAGAGTCGAATGAATCTTAGCTATAGATTTCAATATACAACAAGATATTATTTTCACAATTAGTATCATGTCATTTAAAGTGTGAAATTCATTTAGAATCTCATAATGTACTATCAACTGAATGAAGACATATGACTGAATGTGTTACGACTAAAGTTAAATCATGATTAAAATATAAAACGTAACAAATATTTATATTGTATTTATGAATAATATATAATAATTATAATATATATATATATATATATATCAATTCGATTTGATTATTTTGTCGGTTATTTTATAGTAAAACCAAACCTAACCAAGTATCAATTTTTCTAATCGATTTGGTTTGAATCACGGTTCGATTTGGTTAAAAACTAAACTGTGAACACCCCTAGTCTCGACATAGTGTTTACTTAAAAGACATATAAATTATTTATACAAAAAATTAAAAGTTACAAAAAAGTGGTAAACAAAAAAAGGAAAAAATATAGAAGTCCAATTATTATTTCTTAAAGTTATAAACAACTAAACATAATGCTTATATAATAAAAATTCATTTACATTTGAAAACTAAGGATTTTTATAATTTAGTTAGTTATTGACAATTTTGTAGGCACGAGGCTTCTCTCCATTACAAAATCTCTCTATTTCCTCAAGTATACCCTTATAATTTTGACACATGTCCTCTTAATAATCTAACGGATCAAATTTATTTAATTAATCAACATAATTTAACTATGGTAAACAAGTTTCCCTCCCCAAATCTAGGCAATAGAGATGAACTTTTTTTAATTATTTTGTGCCCTCTCGTTATCAAGGTATTGCTAAAATATATCAGTAGTTATATTATTCTATGTCTGCAATTGTGTTTTATTCTACATCAGCGACAAGATAAAATCTGAAAGTTAAACCTCACAGTAAATTGGAATCATCTTCACCATTTTTTCTTGAGAATCAATTTTAATTGGGTTAGAAATCAATAACAAATACAATTTTATTCATCTTATTTTTTCAGAGCTTTGAGTATTAAAATAATAAACACAGAGCTGATAATTATTACTAGTTCTTTTAAAAGAAGAAGATTACTTAATTGATAATTGGATCAATTATAGAGTTCCTCTATTGAAATGGTGGCAGATATGGGTTAGGAGTTAATTTAGGCATAATCATCATGGATAATTCTATCACCTTCCAATGCAGTGATGAAGGATGTCACACATAGAAGGTGAAAATTTCATGCAAAATAGATGCGACTAATGTTCTTATGTAATGCGAGATTTATCAGTTATGGTAATCACCATTGAAATCTGCTCCGCTCTCCTTATTCTGTTAATTTGTGGAATATTTTGTCAATTAACCATAGTTAGTTAAGTGACTAAAGTAATTAAAGCTGGACCGTTGATGATTTAGTGGACAGATGTCGCCCATCTGAATATGTAATGGAGGAACTGGAGGGGATCACTTCTTGGAGATGATATGTGTCAAAATTATAAGGGTATACTTGAGGAAATGGAGAGATCTTGTAATGGAGAGAAGCTAAGTCCATTTTGTAATTACTGAATGAACTACACGTGCATTGTGAGAGTAATAGTAAGATTTTCATATATTTTAAGTAAATAATATGTGCAAGATACCTATTCAAATTAACCAAGTGAAATGTCGGTAGATTTTTTTTAGTAAAACATTATTTGTATGGCATTTTTGTGCAATAATAAATATTTTTTTTTTCATTTATTTGTATTTGTTACATTTCACTCATGAAAGTCAATTTGACTAAATTTCAAAACTAAATCCAAGTAGATTAATATTAATTAAATATTTTAAATTTAAAGTTTAGATGGTCGAAAACTATACGACATATGTTATAAGATGCAATCATTCTCATATTAATATGATGAAAAATACATTTTAAAACGTTAATCAAACTTCAAATAGTTTGACTCTCGAGAAGCAAAACATGACAAATAAAGTAAATGGATGACGAAGATTCACACGAGAGGGGATCTAAAACCCGTTAATAAGATTTACATATATCTTTTTGAAAAATTCATATTTGTTAGTGGTAAAACTATCGTATTATTGGTTTTTTAATAGATGATTTCCAAAAAAAATTCTTACAATTTTCAAATTGCATAGCAGAATAACTTTTTATCCTTCGACTCATGACCTGTATGAAAGTTAATACGGCTTATCGAAAAATAAAAAAAGTTAAAGAGAAGGGTAAAGGTGGAGAGTAAAGAATAGTGTGGAGGTTGTTAGTAAAGACAGTGAGAATACGGAATGAATAGGGTGGTCCTTTTATCGAGTTACAAGGAGATAGAGGAGTAAAGTGTGTTGGTTTATTAAATCATTCCTTACACATAAATTATAAAAAGACATTGTTGATATTTAGTGTTAACACCCATTTTTTGCTTTCCGTGCTTAAAATTAAAGTCTTCAGGCTTCCTGATCGTTAAATGACATAAAACGCAAATTTCACATATTTTTTACAATTGTTAATAAATTATTGATATTCATCCTTACTTTAGGATTTTTTCAATTTACTTTCATAGTTTTACGTTTTATAATTTATTAATAATTCTCTGTACTTTGAAATTTTTATCAATTCATTGTCGTCTTTAATATTTTTTTCACAATCATCTATACATGTACACGATATGACATCACATTTTTTAAAATTATTTTTAAATTAATTATATATTTTTTAATTACAAATCAATTTCTACATTCCTTTACAGTCCGCAAATGCTAAGTCGGATTAATTAATTTTACATAGTATAATAATTTGATGTCTTGTTGCATTCGACAACAACCACACAATAATGTCTTGTCACATCCGACAATGACTACACATAATGTCTTGTTACATTCGACAATAACAACACAATAATGTCTTGTCACATCCGATAATGACTATATAATGATGTCTTGTCACATCCAACAATGACTACACATAATGTCTTGTCACATCTGACAATGACAACTTAATGACACTATCCTTTGAACAATAACTCTATCCATTAGTCAAAAGGATGAACATCCTTTGGTCAATACCCTAAGGACCAAAGGGTATGCTATTAAGAAAAAGTAGGGACACCCCTTTATCCATTGGATAATAAGAGCTGCCAATTTTTATTATAAATAGTGGAGGGTGAAAGACAATTCACATACACATACATTTTTACCACCCACACATATTCATCTTTTCTCCCAACACACACATTCTTTCTTTCTCTCTCAAGTATATACACAAAAACACGAAAAAAAATTCGATTCATATTTTTCTCTCAAAAACACAAAAATATTTCCTCATTTTCCTATCTTTCTCTCCAAAAAATAAACAAAAAGTACACATTTTTCCTCCTCTTCCTTTCCTCAAATACACAAATTCACAAAAAAAAAAACACATTTTAGTCATCCATACATATACTTTTCTTATTTCTCATCTCTCTCGAATACACAAATACACACACATATTTTTCTTATAAAAACACACAATACATTTTTTATAAAACATATACACATTTTTCATCCTCACATATTTTTCTTTCTCTCTCAAACACATATTTTTCAGTACACACATATATTCTTCACCGGACATACTTTTATCATACAAATATTTTGTTCATCTTTCTTTTTTTCTCAGAAACATACACATATATTCAAAATAAACACTCAACAGATGACATTATCGCACCATCGGATATTTGAGGCTACCCCATAACAAAATATGGATTTTTATTTTTCAAAGTTTACTTATTTTATATCAAAATATTTTTGACCGATGAAGAAATTCGCCGTCAATTTTTTAGGCCTTCACAAATAAAAGGACGGACATTACGTATACAAATACGTAATAAAAATAAACAACGGGCAATGACGAAATCTTTATAACATCACGACAACATAAAAAGTTTTACGATTCGTATCTTGGCGAGGCGATTTAGGACGGCCGATTAGTCGAGCAATCATTTCGTAGCCATAGCGTGTCTAAACTTAATCCGAACCCACATCATAATAAAATTATATATTTTTTTATATATACATCCATATATATATGTATGTGTACACGTGATTTCATTTATTTAATGATTGTTTGTTTTTATTACTTCTATCAAGCACTTATACATGTTTCGATAATGCATCCCAAAGTACTACTTGAAAGAAAAATCTCGAGCTTTATGTTTGTACTTTATTTTCATCTGTATAATTGTTCATAAATATAAAGTATAGTGAAAATTTTATTTTTCAGGCGGGGATATTCTCTATAATTCTCATCGCACGTTAGGCAAGATTTAGGTTGTTAATATTCACATAAAGGAATTTAATTAATCAATTAATTCACACATTATGTTGTCTTTTCTTTTCAAATGAATTTTTATTTTTCTCTGTGATTTTGATCAAGTTCAAAAGTATTATTTGAAAAATACTTTTTTCTTTTAGTACATAAAGATATTTTTCTTGTCACATGTCACAAAATACTTTTTCTTTTTTACATGAACTCTGTACTTTTTTATCCATACTTTTACATATTTTCATAATAATAAATTTGTTTATATTTATATTCTTAATATGTATATACCTTTACATAATTTTAAACATTTATATTTTTTCAAAAGAATTATTTTACACTTAATATACCTTTTTCTAAATATACTTCCTCCCTCTTTGATAAATTTAGTCTAGCCGGGTACCACATTTGTGGATCCTGAAGGGTGCCTAGCCCCTTTCCTTCGGGATAATTTGAACTACCTAGAATCTTAAATTGGTTTTCGCAGATTCAAAAACATTAATCATATATGTTAATAAATATGTTTCCTTATTTTCCTTTAAAAATTAGGTGGTGACTCTCTACAAATTTCAATTCTTTTAGAGTCTATAAGTCGTGCTTTGTTTAACCTTGGCAAAAACAGGGTATGACAGAATGACGACTCTACTGGGGACTACAACAGTAGGTTCTAACCACAATAGACTCAATTTCTCAATTGAAGGAGGTAATTTTAAATTTTTATATGATTAAGCTTTATCTATTTACACTGTAAATTATTTGAATTTGTTCATAAATTCTGTACATTATTTACACAAATTAATTTTGTTGTTTTGTTAAATTTTTTATTCATTACTTGTTTATATACACTTTATCTGTACATTGAAAAATTACTACACATTATTTAATCATAATTACAATTCCGTCGAGTCTTTAGCCGTACACTTCACACACTGTGGTTCACGTGGGGGTTGTTTTACACTCCCCCAAATCTTCTTTGAATTTTATAGTTTCAAAGTTGGTGCATTTAGGTTAGTGCGCCTTCTCGTAATCATTCAGTCCTACTCCCAACCATTTAGGAAAATTCCTATTCTAGAAATAAATCACGCCATATACAAACTCATAAAAAATAGGTTTGAACTACGTTTTGACCTGATTCTTGTTCTAACAAGATACGTAGGCAGCCCTGTGCTAGGGTTCGGTCTCTCCACTGTTTCAGAATAATTTCTTTGATATTCAAACTGGGGCAATTTTTTTGAAACAGTTCAAAGACGCTCTCCAAAGGTCTTCAAAGAGCGCAAATAAATAATTTCTCAAATTCAAATCTGAATAACATTAGTGCCTAGCCGGCCTACCTTTTGATCCTTACTCGATTTTGATAGAAGAATACCTAGCTTCTTCTTTTGAATGTAGTATACCATTAAATATACGGCGTATTGATCCCCATTTCTAAATCAAGGGTTCAATATTCTTTCATTCATAACAACCCTGCCGACTGCGGCAAAATAATACCATAACTTCTTCAAAAAAGATTTTTTAATAGGAGTCTTTTATAAAATAAAAATGTAAAAAAGTTGGTAGAATTTTTGTACATTTCATATAACGAAAATGTCAAAAATATTTTCCTTTCATAGTTGTTAGTGTCTTTTTTTGTGTGAAGTGTCAAATTGAAAACTCAAAAAGATTTTATTGATGTTTATCATCTATCTTGGGTCGTGTCTCTCAAGTCAGGATTCAGTCTGTCATTTAATCATTAATTGTCCAATCTGGACGAACTACATACACCTAATTCTCTTCTTTCAGAAGTGAGGTACGTAGGTAGCCCTTCGTGGGTTCGGTGATCTTATTTCAAAAATACTAAAAGATTTGCTTCACTCTTCATTTAGAGTAGGTGTCATGTGCATCTCTAAAAGAAAACTATAAAAAATATTTTTCTTTACTAGTTTCAAGTTTCATTTTTGTATGAAATTCAAAATCGAAAGCTAATTTTTTTTTTATTTGGTAATCATAGGTTTCATTTTGTATAGAGATGTTGAAGCTGAAAAATTCAAAAAAAATTTCATCAATTCTTTTGACAATTTGTTATTTTCTTTTATTGTTAAAGTTTAAAGAAAAAACAAAAAGAAAGAGAGTTTGATTCGTCATGTTGTGCCAAAACTTCCTGAACTACGCAGACCTGATTCTTATTTTCACAAGATACGTAGGCAATCCTCATTTGGGTTCGGTCTCATCATTTCTTTTCTAAAAAAAATGAATAAATATTATTAGAATTTTGGCTTGGTTGGTACCAATACAGTTAGTAGTGTGCATGAGAAAGAACAAACTGGTATGATGGAGTGGACCGACTTCACGGTAAACCATAGATTCTTTTAGTACCTTTTAGTCAAATCTGAGTAAGACTCGAAAATTCTCTTGCATTCATATAAGATAAGGACAAAGCCAACCCCATAGTTTTAAGTGCATTGTGTGGTGAGTTTTAGACTAGTTCATGACATTGCATTGTTGATCTAGAACTTGGCTTGAATGTCTATTGAGGCAAAATTCTGAGTTACACTTAGTTTGGGAAAGGATTGTAGGCCTTCTTGACCCGATTGTGTCTTTCACATCCCACCAAATAACATTAATCCCTAGCATTCCCCCGGTGATACTGAAACTTTTTCTTGAATAACCACATTTGAGCCTATATCTTTGAGTGCTTACATGCACTATCCTTCTCTTGGCCCTTCTCCTTGAGCGCACTAAGTACGTGCAAGTTGCGAATGAAGATTCAAAATCAAAGTTGCCAAAGGCAAAATACATATAGACTTAGAATAAGAAAAACAAAAGATGACTTTAAATAAGAAGGAGAAAAAAACCCATAAAAAAAAAGAAAAGAAAACTCCAACAAAGATGGAGAATCTTCATTAAAAAAAATACATTTATTGAAAAGAAAAGGGGAAAAGCTCCAGCATAAGATTCAAACGAAGTCGAAGTAAACACCAAATAAGGAGCAAAGAAGTACAACAAAAAAGATCGAGCGTCAAAGCGCAACAAATGACAAAAACACGGATATAGTACAACGCTCATTGAGAAATTAGTAACTTTCAACCCAAATATCATCCTACCTGACCTCAAGCCTACATTACAAGTTGATAACAAGTCCTACAAGATCTTATCCTAAGTGTTCTCACATTAGTAGATACTTACATGAAGGCCAAGCCTATAGTATCACAATTGCATTCTTCGAACTTCTTTCTGAGTGTGAGTGTATACCTCTAGACATCACTAAAAGAATTAAAAAAGTCAACTATGTGTGAAAACAAGACATTCTTTCTAGAGAGAACACTTGAAACATGAGGATAGGTATAGTTTAAAATATTTGTTTGAAGCAAGATGAATAAATCTTGTCGATACTTAGGTATGTCTGAGGTAGAACTTTAAACTATAGGAGTTACCTTGAAGTCGATCTCATTTAGTTGGGAAAAGATTGGGATTCTTATACACACTAGTAATTGTTGATACCACAACTATCTTTCTCATCTTTAAATAATCCTGACAAAAAATATATACGAAACAATTTCTGCATCTTTTCCTCACAAAGTAAACACAAAATAATTTTCTACATTTTTACTTTTTCACATTTTTACAAAGAAAATACAAAGTGTTTTTTCTATGTTTTTCAATGTCCACATTCTCACATAGAAAATACAAAATAATTTTCTATATTTTCACTCTTCACATTTCTTACCAAAAAAATACAAAATAATTTATACATTTTCACTTGTCCACATTAAAAAAAATATAAAATAATCTTTGCATTTTTACATTTCAACATTCTTATAAAGAAAATCCGAAATAATTTTCTGAATCTTACCTTTAAACATTTCTTACAAAGAAAACCCAAAGCAGTATTCCGCATTTTTCATCTTTCAACACCTTTTTTACAACGAAAATATAAAAATAATTTTCTTTCCTCTCAAACACATGGCTTCACATTACACTTCATAGGGAAGTCCGCCCTAAACAATAGGACAAGGAAAGTCCGCCCCAAACAATAGGACAGGGTAAGTCCGCCCCGAACAATAGGACAGGGCAAGTCCGCCCCAACAATAGGGCTATTACTTTTCAACAGCCCCGCCAGTCGAAAGGCTTTTACCTTTTTATAGCCCCTCCAGCCCCGCCAGTCGAGAGGCTTTTACATTTTCATAGCCCCTCCAGTAGAGAGGCTATTACCTTTCAAAGCCCCCCAGTCAAGAGGTTTTTATATTTTCATAGCTCCGCCAGTCGGGAGGCTATTACCTTTCAAAGCCCCGCCAGTCGAGAGGCTTTTACATTTTCATAGTCTCTTCAGTCGATAGGCATTTACATCCCATAGCCCCGCAAGTCGAGTGGCTATCACGCTTCAATAGACCCGCCAGTCGACAGGATATTACCTTTTAATTTTTCACCAATCAAAGACAACAATCAACATTAGTCTCCATAGAAAATTGGAGATATCATGCATCAAGTCTTTGTAGACAATCGAAGACATCATTATTTATCACAGTCTCTGTAGACAATCGGAGGCAACAACCAACACCAACCTCCATAGATAATTGGAGGTGTCATGCATCGAGTCTTCGTATACAATCGAATACATCATTCAACATCAGTCTCCGTAGACAATCGAAGATGACATTCAACATCAGCCTCCATAGACAATTGAAGATGTCATGCATCGAGTCTTTGTATATAATCGAAGACATCATCATTCAACATCAGTCTTATAGACAATCAAAAATGACAATCAATATCAGTCTCCATAAATAATTGGAGATGTCATGAATTAAGTCTTCGCAGACAATCGAAAATATTATCATTCATCACACAGTCTCCATAGATAATCGGAGATGACAATCAATATCAGTCTCCATAGACAATTGGAGACGTCATGCATCAAGTCTTCGTAGACAATTGAAGACATCTTTCATTCATCCCTAAACAATTGGAGACCACATTCATCCCTAAGTCTTCATAAACAATCGGAGGTGTCATTCATCCTCAAGTCTCCATAGACAATTGGAGACATCATACATCTTTTCAACAAAAGTACAATTCAGAACAACAACACATTTTTTTAAATTCCATATATCATACACTAAGGCAAGTTTTGAGAAACACCTCAAAATTTCCTCATCTCCTCATTCCGAACTACATTGACCTGATTCTCCTGACACTCAAGATATATAGGAAGCTCTATGAAAAGTTCGACCATCACAACTCCACAATCATTCTTTCTCCCGAGCAAGTACACAATTTTGCACCTTCAGCATCTCACAGCTCAATACAGGGGTAATTTCAAAAGAAGCATCGAAAATATGTGAGCACTTCTGTTTCCAAAGAGCCCCCCTCTCAATAATTATTCCACATGATCACTCGCCCTTAATAACAAGGCAAGAGGTAATTTGCCTATTCTTTCGAATTACACCCGACCTGATCCTCATGCAACTCGAGGTATGTAGGCGACACTAAATTAGAGTTTGATTTTCATTTAAAAAATTATTTTTTGTCGTGCAAAATTGGCTAAACCTCAACGTTTTCGTTTGAAGACTTCTACATCATTCTCAAACGAAAAGGGACAACCGTTGACACCCAATTTTCGCTCTCCGTACTTAAAATTAACGTCTTCAGGCCTCCTGATCGTTAAATGGCACAAAACACAATTTTTACATTTTTTTACAATTTTTAATAAATTATTGATATTCATCCTTACTTTAGAATTTTTTTAATTTACTTTCATATTTTTATTTTTTATAATTTATTAATAATTCTCTGTACATTGGAATTTTTATCACTTCATTGTCATCTTTAGTATTTTTTTCACAATTATCTATACACGTACACGACATGACATCACATTTTTTAAATTAATTATATTTTTTAATATTTTAATATTGTTTAATTAAAAATCAATTTCTACATTTCTTACAGTCCGCAAACGCTGTCAGATTAATTAATTTTACACAGTATAATAATTTGATGTCTTATCGCATTCGACTATAACCATACAATAATGTCTTGTCACATCCAACAATGACTACACATAATGTCTTGTCACTTCCGACAATGATTATACAATAATGTCTTGTCACATTCGATAATGACTATACAATAATATCTTGTCACATTCAATAATGATTACACATAATGTCTTATCACATCTGATAATGATAACTCAATGACACTACCCTTTGGACAATAACTCTATCCATTGGTCAAAAAGATGGATATCATTTGGTCAATACCCTAAGGACCAAAGGGTATGCTATTAAGAAAAAGTAGGGACATCCCTTTATCCATTGGATAATAAGGGTTGTCAATTTTTATTATAAATAGTGGAGGGTGAAAGACAATTCACATACACACACATTTTTACCACCCACACATATTCATCTTTTCTCCCAACACACATATTTTTTCTTTCTCTTTCAAGTACATACACAAAAACACGAAAAAAAAATCTTATTCATATTTTCTCTCAAAAACACAAATATTTCCTCATTTTTCTATTTTTCTCTCCCAAAAATACATAAAAAGTACACATATTTTTCCTCCTCGTCCTTTCCTCAAATACACAAATTCACAAGAAAACACACATTTTAATCATCCATACATATACTTTTCTTCTTTCTCATCTCGCTCGAATACACAAATACACACATATTTTTCTTATAAAAACACACAATACATTTTTTATAAAACATATACACATTTTTCATCCCCACATATTTTTCTCTCTTAAACACACATTTTTCACTACACACACATATTCTTCACCACACATACTTTTACCATTCAAATATTTTGTGCATCTTTTTCTTTTTCTCAGAAACATACACATATATTCAAAATGAACACCCGCCTGATGACATAATCACACCGTCGGATATTTGAGGCCACCCCATAACAAAAGAAGGATTTTTATTTCTCAAACTTTACTTATTTTATATCAAAATATTTTTGACTGATGAAGAAATTCGTCATCGATTTTCACAAAAAAGGACGAACATTACGTATACGAATACGTAGTAAAAATAAACAACGGGCAATGACGAAATCTTTATAACATCACGACAACATATAAAGTTTTACGATTCGTATCTTGACGAGGCGATTTAGGACGGCCGATTAGTCGAGCAACCATTTCGTAGCCATGATGGGTCTAAAACTTAATCCGAGCCCACGTCATAATAAAATTTTATTTTTTTATATATACATTCATATATATACGTATGTGTACACGTGATTTCATTTATATAATGATTGTTTGTTTTTATTACTTTTATCAAGAACTTATACATGTCTCGGTAATGCATCCCAAAGTACTACTTGAAAGAAAAATCTCAAGCTTTATGTTTGTACTTTATTTTCATCTATATAATTATTTATAAAGATAAAGTATAGTAAAAATTTTATTTTTAAGGCGTCAGGCGGGGATATTCTCTATAATTCTCATCGCACGTTAGGAAAGATTTAGGCCGTTAATATTCACATAAAGAAATTTATTTAATCATTTAATTCACACATTATGTAGTTTTTTTTTTTCAAATGAATTTTTATTTTTCTCCGTGATTTTGATCAAGTTCAAAAGTATTATTTGAAAAATACTTTTTCTTTTTAGTACATAAAGATATTTTTCTTTTCACACGTCACAAAATACTTTTTTCTTTTTTAAATGAACTCTGTATATTTTTATCCATACTTTTACATATTTTCATAACAATGAATTTGTTTATATTTATATTCTTAATATGTATATACCTTTACGTAATTTTAAACATTTATATCTTTTAAAAAGAATTATTTTACACTTAATACACCTTTTTCTAAATATACTTCCTCCCTCTTTAATAAATTTAGTCTAGCCGGATACCAAATTTGTGGATCCTGAAGGGTGCTTAACCCTTTCTTTTCGGGATAACTTGAACTCTTACCTAGAATCTTAAATTGGTTTTCGCAGATTAAAAAACATTAATCATATATGTTAATAAATAGGTTTCCTTATTTTTCTTTAAAAATTAGGTGGTGACTCTGTACAAATTTCAATTCTTTTAGAGTCCATAAGTCTGTTTTTGTTTAACCTTGGCAAAAACAGGGCATGACATTTAGAACTTTAAAACTGATTATATACCATTAATATTTATTTATATCAATTAAATGGATATAACATTTACTTTAATATCACTTTCTACTATTTAATAATTATTTTTTTATATATAATTTTAGTGATTAACAAGAGATACACGTGCAATACACGTATTCTAAATATATATATATATATATATATATATATATATATAAAATAATAAGATCTAATGAAAAATTTTAAATTTTAATTTTTCTTCTATCTTAGATATTGTAGAGATTTTTTCCCATGATTTACTTTTCTAAATAAATGCAATTCCACTACTTCCTTATTGAACTAACCGATTGATTTAAAATGTGTCAATATGTACCAAGGCTTAAATTATGTATCACAAAATGAGATTTATGGGATTTTATGTAATTAAATAAAATTATAATAAAAAATATTAATAGTTCCTTAATTTATGAGATTAGCCTAGGTTACCATATTCTTTTTTTCTAATTAATATAGGAAAAACAACACAGTGTGGTTACCATAAATTTAATTGCCAAACTTTATAGCATTTGACGTGAAATACACTTTAAGCCTAATTATTAACAAGTTATAGTCTTTGATAAATAAGTTTAACCTCAAGAATCAATTTATTTAATATGTAATTTTCCAGGTGTACATGATCCTATTGACCAAATTGGAAAGCTAATTATTTTCTTGCTTTAGTTACCAAAAATCTGATTGCTTATAATCAATTACTATAGTTATACAAGGCAAGTAATCAATTACTTAAGCATATATAAATAATAGTTCATTGGTCATAAACTGAATAAAAAATATCAACACCAAATTAGTAGTAAACATACAGAGAATGTTTTTTCTTGGTCTTAAGAAAATGGGAAGGAAGGGAAATGAAGTTTCTTTTTCCATGATATTAACATTTGTGATGGTCTTAATGTTATCTAGTTTGGAATTGATAACTTGTAGTACAAAGAATGAGTGTTTCTTGAATTGTATTAGGAAATGTCCATCTGAAGATTATCAATGTTATGATCGCTGTGGATGGGATTGTCCACATAAGCTTAGTACCTCTTATGATTATTGCAATTTTGGATGTGTACTTCGTCGTTGCTCAAAAATGGTTGAAGGTTAGCATCTAGTTTTTTGAATATAAATTCTTAACTTTGTGTCAATTTTATTGGATTTTTTGTATGGTGTATCGTATCTGTTTTTTAGTCCGGTTGATTTTTCATCGAATTGGAAACTAATATATTGAGAATGTTATTGTTGCAGATTCGGATTCATGGCGAACTTGCAGACACACTTGTTACGTTGGCTGTGGTCATTAATGCAAATTTTTATCTAAGGCGAACCCAAATATGCCCGTTATAATTTTCATTTAAATAAAATTTTTCTCAATTGGAACTTTTGTTCTTGGTCTTGTTCTTTTTATTTTTAATTTTCTGATCTTAGTGCAGTTCGTTTCTTGAATTTTCCCATATAAAAGATTGAAAAGTGACATATGGTGTGTTTGGACAAAATTTTTGAAAAACATTTTCTCTAGAAACATAAGTTTCTTAAAAATGAGAAAAATTGAAAAAAAAAAGTAGAAAAAGAAGTTCTATAAGTGAAACTATATATGTTTATTGTAACCCCACCCATCCGATGCCCCCAATTCCTACCCCTTGACCATTCCACCTCGTTCATATCCGAGGCTCCACAACCCACCACCTCTCATATGTATAATTTTTGCTAGATTACATGTAAATATTTTTAAAATAATATTGTTTTTATTAACATACCTAACACTAGAAAATAAGTAAAAGATCAACTTATTTTCAAGAAAATATTTTGCAGGAAAAATATTTTTTCTTGTACCAAACACATTCTTAATTTGTGTTTATGCTCATTATGAACAAGGGCAATGGTCCACTTTTTAAAATTGGTACTTCTACACCATTAATAGTAACATTTCATATTTGGATAATATTCAACTGTTATAAAAAAATGCATTTTACATTTTTACGTTGTCATAGGAAATTTATCGCCAAATTTTCACATATTTGGATACATTTTTACATTTCATATTTGCATTTTACACTTAGTTGGAATACTTATATTCATTAGTATTCTTTGTCATAAATAGTGTATAAAAGTATCACAATATTTGGTCAAAATCTCTTTGCTTATTATTGATAATTTTAGAGGATTCCATTTCTACCAAAATGGTTAATTACCATATTACCAAAAACGAAATATAATTGTTATAAAGGAGTAATTTTATAAAAAGCATAAAGATAGAAAAATGGTTGTTTCTGTTATATGTTAAAGAAAAAAAACTATTATAGAGAAATAAAAAATCAAATATAACATAAAGAATTGATTTTGAAAAAAATTGATTATTCTAATAATATGTTGTATTAAAAATTTAAAATATAGAGAAATCTGACTATACATAGATAATATTAAGGATATTTTTGAATATATGTATAATGGTGGGTAAAATCAATTCTTTTCGTATAGTAATTAAAGGGTTGATTGTTTTCCCTTTATATATTAACATTCTTATCATAATCAACAAATGAATAATTTAAATATCATTTGAATGCATTTCTTAAGAAAATGTTAGATTGAGAAAGACCCCCTTAACACTTTCCCCATGTCTTCACCGGAAACAACCTCCCATCCACCTAACCCCACTACTCCACCAGAACCCCCAGATTTAAACACCCAAATGATGATAGACCCCCCTAAGCGAGCTATCTTTGTTGAAATTGTTAAAGGTTCAGTACCCCATCTCTCTCAATCCGATCCCCTATCTGTTGAACCCCTCGATGGCGAGAACCTGTGGGACACGAGTGAAGCAATTCACTTGTCTCAGGAAGATAAACAGCGCCTGTGTACACCGTGGAAGTTCTCAATTATCATCAAATTAGTGGGAAAAAACTCAACCATATCTATTTAAAGAAGAAATTAACAAATCTGTGGAAACTGCAGACTGATTTCTCTCTCATAGATTTGGGATTTGAGTTTTTTACAGTTAAATTCACTGATGAAGAATTGTAAAGGAAAATTATTCATGAGAGACCGTGGTTCGTGGCTGGAGCATATTTATTAATTAGAGTTTGGGAACCGAATTTTGTCCCCAAAGACTACCAGATCAAAACCACGGCTATTTGGGTTCGATTGTCTCAACTTCTCATGGAGTTTTATGACTCCATACTACTGCAGAGGGTTGGTCAAAAAATTGGACGGCTTCTAAAATAGATGTTTGCACCTCCGTCACTCTTCGAGAAAGGTACGCTCGGATATGCGTCCAAGTATCAATGGATACTCCATTAAAATCCTCAGTCACGATCGGCACACACAAGCAACAACTTTACTATGAGGGTGAAGGATTTCTGTGTAAAGGTTGCGGTAAATTAGGTCACACCAAGGAACAATGTACTACCATTCAAGACATGCGGACCCCTGAGCAAATTCAATCCCTAGTCCTAGGTAAGTCTCCAACCGATGAATGGAATACAGTGTCATTCAACCATAGAAGAAAAGTTCCTCTCAAATAAGGTACGTTACAGAACCAGCACACCAAGGTTAAAACTTTCGATCCCACCTCAGGTAAGTTCCTCGTTCCCCTCATCTCGAATCAAGTTAAAGATGACCACCAAAGCCCTCCACGTGGTGACGGAAAGGGTAAGGGCAAGATAGTTACTAACAGAGATGACAACCTCAGTGGGCTGGGTCGGCAATTTAGTGTTGACCCTGGGCCTCCTCATCAACTTTTTAAATCTAAACAAACTTCCCATTCCTATAATAGGAAAAGACCCCTTGGCGAAAAGAGTAAACACCCTAGTACTCTGCTGGGCCCAAATATTTTATAGCCCAACAATAAAATTATTGCACATTTCAATAGGTTGGAATTAAACTCCCAACCCGATTGTCCAAATAATTTTGCTTCTAGCTCCTCATTGGAAAAAGAGTCAGTTAAGTCTGCTCCAAACTCTCTCTCTTACTTTTCATCTGGAATCCAAATGCCAGCACTTCAAGCTAGCATTTTGACGGCTCACATTAATCACTTGACTATCAGCTACAAGTATGGTCCATTAAATGTACACCAAGAGTGAAATGATGAGAGCTGCACGAGTATTTCAAAAGGTTTCTCCAAAGATACCTTTATCGGTACTAGTTATACCATTAATCCTATGAAAACTAGCAACAATGAAAAGAAATCCAATGGACACTCCTAGTCTGAATCCACCAGTTCCAGTCATCTTTACCACAAAGCCACTAGAAATGAGCCACCATCAAATATCCTAGTTGGAACTAAGTCTGTACCAACAAGTGATTCCCCTGAAACTATCATGGAATGGTCAACCATTCATACTACTGATTCAAGACCCGAATTACTTAGCCCAACTAGTAATGGAAGGTCTGAACCAGGGCCGACTTTAATACGGCCAGAATCTATGGATGGAAAATCTCATGAGCATTGTCAACCAGACTCATCAGACCATTATCAACCCTGTCATAATCTTAGAGGAACTGAATAATATGGGTCTGAGTCTCCCTTTCTTCCCTTTGAGAAGGCCAAAACTGCTGAAGAAAGGCACAACTTTTGTAAGGGCCTTTGGGGATCACCCCCTACTGCCAACACTATTTCCTTCTCGGGTGCCTCTCTCTCTATATAAAAGTAATGCTGGAGAGAGCCAAAACTATGGAGGCTCTGCAAGAGAACAACAGGGAATGGAAAAGATATTGGCGTCCTTAAAGGTGCCAAAAGCAGAGGTGGTGTTACTAGGAAAGCCCATTACTCAAACCTTCGAGGACTTTATCAGCGAGCTACTTATAGTTATCCTCCCCCCCGGAGCTAACCAAATTTGACTTAGAGATCAAAATTTTGGGTCCAGGCATCTTCTACTACTCTAAGGTAACTCCAAATTCCAAGAAGAGGAAGGAACTAATGACCTCTCTATCCCATCCAATGGACAGGGGGAAAGGTATCTTAGAGACTCCTCACCACCCCAATCTTCCCCTAATGGTGACAGGAATAATATGGGATGTTAGAGGAGCTAACAACTCTGAATTTAGGAGGCATTATCAATCTATGGTCAACATCCACAAGCCTTCTATTCTTGCTCTGCTTAAAACCAGAATGGCTGACCACAAAGCCATAGCTGAGACTCTTGGCTTTGATTGTCAAATCCAGTTCCCTTCCACTGGATCCTTTGGAGGCATTATCATTATGAGGGATAATTCTGCTTTAGGCATCCAGGACATTGCCATTTTCCCCCAGGCCATCCATATAGCTGTCAAGGTAACTAATCCCCTCTCTTCTTGGTACTTTACTACAGTTTATGCTAACAATAGTTATGAGATTAGGAAAAAACTATGGGCCACTTGGCCCATTTCTCTGACTCTATTGAGGACTCTCCTTGGCTTATCGATGAAGACTTTCATGAAGTCCTTAAAGCCTCAGAGAAGATTGGTGGTAATTGCGTTAATATCACCTGAGTCACCTCCTTCTCTGACTGTCTTAACCATTGTATGCTGATGGACCTAGGTTTTAAGGGTAGTAAATTTTCCTGGACTAATAAGAGATACATGAATAGAAATGATCTCATCCTGGAAAGGCTTGATAGATGCATGGCCAATGAGTCCTGGATCCATCTGTTCCTTGAGGTTTTGGTCACCCACCTGCCTAGGACCCATTCAGACCATTGCCCTCTGCTCATTAGTCTTAGTAGGCCTCCATCCACTCAGGATAGACTCTTTAGAATTGAGTCTATTTGGTGTTATCATCCCACCTTTCCTCAGATGGTTTCAGATACCTTTGTCCAGGGCACCACCCTTTCTGAGGCTATTCCTCAGTTTGAGAACTCTGTCAAAGTTTCGAATAAGGAAGTATTAGGTAATATATTCCACCACAAAAGGAGGACCTTAGCTAGATTAGCCGGTATCCAGAAATCCAACTCTTATCCCTCTAGCCTCTTCTTGTAGGACCTAACAAAAAGTCTCACCAAAGAATTCAGCTCTATCTTAAAGCAAGAGCATGAACTATGTAGACTCAAATCTAGGATTACCTGGTTGGCTGAAAGTGATGCCAATACTAGGTTCTTTCATACCACCACTCTCAATAGGAGGAGAATGAATAAAATAAATGCTATCAAGGATGATAATGGTAACTGGTTCTATTCCCCCAAGATATCAATAACCATTTCCTCTCCTTCTACATAAATCTCTTTCATTCCGAACACCAGTTTTCTCACATGGCCTTGTAAGAAAACCCTTCCTCCAGGGGCTCCATCAGCATTGAGGACCATCGCCCCTTGGATAGCATCCCCTCTCTGTCGCGCCCCATTTTTCTTGCGAGATTCGGGATTCAACTTTACAAACTCTTTTTGGGATTATTTTGAGGGTGATGATATGAAGAGTCGCCACCTAACGAATTAAGGTGCGTTAGGGCACCGGTCTAGGCTATTATGAACCTATTTTTTTTGTTATATTTTGTCTTAGTTCACCAGAGTATGGGTAAGGGTTCAAATTACCTCAAAAGAAAGGTGTTAGGCACCTTTCGAGGTCCACAAAGGTGGTTCCCAGCCGAATTCGTATTTTATCTGGGGATTCTATGTGATCAAATAAAGGTCTCTTATTTTAACTTAATTATTAACTAAGTGGTCAAATAAAGAACACTTTCAATTAGTGTACATTTCATACAGAGAATGGAAAGTATAGGAGATATGGGACTAACCTTTCGCGATATATAGGTGGTAAGTGAAAAGTACCGTAATTTGTGTATTTTTTTTATCTTCTCTGGATTGTGAACTCAACGAGCTCCTTTGCATTTTAGCATGAGGACAAGCTTGGAGGATGATAAACTATAAATTGAACTTACGCCAAAGTATGGAGAAACTTCAAATGATGCAAACTTGTTAGTAATATATGTGTTACCTCAATTTTGGTGACGAATTAATGTAAAAGATTAATAAAAGTAAATAAATAATTCAAGAACACATACATAAAGTAAAATAGAGAATGTGAGTGGGATCAGGGTATGAAAAGGATGAAACGGGCCCAATCCGATGTTACTCCCTCTATTCCAATTTCTATATCGACTCTCTTAAATGCCTTAAGACCAGAAGACTGAAATTCTTAAAGAAATTTATTTAAGAGTACTAAATAAAATTTTTTTAGTATTTAAAAGTCATGTAAGGCAAAAATATGCGAATATAATATATAAATTATATCAAAGCATGTTGATATAGTATTGTAATAAAAGTTGTCGGTCTTTGAGACGTTTAAAATAATGACATATGAGATAAGAAAGGAAGGGAGTAGGGAGGTGATTTATATTTTAATAAAGCTATATGTATGTGCTTCATACAAGAAGTCAGTTGTAGCCTGTCTTTGTCATCATATCCTAAAACGTTCCTTATCCCCACTTGGGGGTGACTATTCCCTTTGAGGTTTGTTTCACGCATTGGCTCCTTCACTCCGTCGTGGTCAAACTCCAAGTAACGTCGCTCCATTGTAGTGTACATGAAAAAAATATTCACATGTGGTGAGATCATATTTATTCTAAAAGTTTAACTAATATAAGTTGTGGTGTCAAAATTATCATAATAACTACCATATATTTCACACATATCATCTCATTACAGCAAGACAACACAATAATCAAAACACATAACTATCATGTAAAATGAGAAACGAACTGTTGAACTAGCAAAATTGATAGCTTAGTTACACCCATTATTTTCAACTTTGATTTGGGACATTCTTTTATTGTTATTTCAACTTTTTATGGACAAACAATGAAAAATTATTCTATGGCTAAACCAAGACAAGATCAAGAAGTATAATCATATTTCCACTGAAAAAGCAGCTACATAAGAGAAATTTGACAAAATAATCTACTCACTGTAACAAATTCAAATTTAACACAAACAAATGACAAGTTGTAGTAAATTTTCTACATAAGTTGATTGCCGCTTCAGTTTACTACTAATACTCACAAGGAATATCAAGACATGAATTAATCCTTTATCCCCATAAATAACGGTGACTAATATTAACCCATGGTGAAATCAAAGCAAAATAAAATTGAAGCATTCCAGTTATATACGAAGCCACACATTGAATAACATGTAAATATTCAAAATAACTTCAAATAGATTTGTGACATGTTATATATCGAACATGGTATCGAAGATAAAATTAAGACACAAGATGAACCCTTATAAAAGTTTTACAGTAATGTGAACACTACGCCCTTCATATAAAAAAAACCCAAAATATCCGCAATCTTATTTAGAAGAAATTGGTTAAGAAATTTTGACATTACACATACCTTTCATGCAATTCGGTATGGGCACTTAACTAAATTAACATAGAAAAAATAGTTGGTATTGCATGATTTATTCTTTTCAATATCAAATTCCAAGTAATGAATATAAAGAAGAACTTCCCTGTGACTTAATTTGGCATGCAAGGAATGACAAAGTGAGAGCTATGATTGAAATTTCGAGCATTGGTGGAAACGTAGGAGAAGTAGGAATGAAGCTTTTGCACTAAAGACTTCATTCTAATCTTATTCTGTGAGTTGTGTCCATCTAGTGGTGTGATATTAATAGAGATCGCTAATGTGGGACTGTTGACTCGATTTCTTGGAGTTAAACTTGATCGACAATCTTGATAGTGCATGACTGAACAACTTCAATCTCGACGACAACCGAAGCTTTGAGAATGAACATGATGATCACATGGCTGTTTTGGTCTATGAGCCAATGAGGAAGTGTGAATTTTTCTTTCTCTTCTACGTGAAAAGCCCCCTTCTGGTGTTAAGAGTTTCCTCCTCTATATAGGATAGAGAAGGGACTAATATGGATGTTAGGGAAGGAAGTTATCAATGGAAAGAAATTATCTTTTTCCCTAATAATAAGAAGGATTGTTTTGGAAAAGTAATATTTTTCACACTAAAAAAAGTAATTTTATTTTATAGGAAGATTTTGATTTTGTAAAATGATTTTAGGGATATGGAAGAGTAAAATAAAATAATGTTGAATGATTTGAAATGATTTTGAGAATAAAAAATATTCTTCTACCTAAAGAAAAGATTTTAGAAGGATATGGGAAGATTTGGATTTGAAATTTAAATGTAGAACTTGTTTAGGACTAAATAAAAATATAAAATAAATAAATACTAAATAACTAAATGGACGAAATAATACTAATTATTAAATCAATCATTATCTTTATAATAAAAAGAATAATAACTCTTAAATATTGATCAAATATTTATAAAATAAACTAAACAAGAAATGAAAGAAGAATAATTAAATAAAACTTTGCAAAAGCAGAATATTATATAATAAATATAAAAAAATGATAATAATAATAATAATACTTAAATAATGTAAGTAGTATCTAGAATCATAATTTTGATAAACAAAAATAGCGATTTTGGCCTCGTGAACAAAATAGACGCTCGAGCGGAAAAAAAATGATGAATGGGAGGGTCAAAATTGGGTGTCAACACTCTCCCTAGGAAATCAGGGATGTTATCTTCTCCTTCAAACCCTATAAATCCCTAGGACTTGATGGCCTGCACCCTTTCTTCTACCAAAAGTACTGGGACACTCTGAGCTATGTTGTTACCCAATTCTGTGTCAACACTCTCTTCTGGCCATATTGAACCTAAGGTACATTTCACTTACCTTTGTCTCATCCCCAATGCTAGTAATATTAAAAACTTCAGAGCCATTGGCCTATGAAACACCCAGTATAAGATTATTACTAAATTATAGCCAGGAGATTAAAGCATTTCCTAGCCTCTATCATTAGTAGTAGTCAGGGCAGTTTCCTCCCTAGTAGAAGAACCTCTGACAATGTTATTATTATTCAAGAGGTTATCAACCAATTCCAAAAAAAGAAAGAAAAGCCAACATGGTCTTAATATTAACTTGGAAAAGGCCTTTGATAGATTAGAATGATCCTTCATTAGATAGGCTCTTCATTTCTTTAACATACCCCCTAAACTCACCTCCCTCATGATGTCATGCATTTTCTCCTCCTCTATATCTATTCTAGTTAATGGGGGTAGAACCGGTTTCTTCTACCCCACCAGGGGTATTAGGTAGGGGGACCCTATCTCCCCCTATCTTTTCATCATGTGTATGGAACTTCTGTCCAAGAGGATAGACTATGAGGTTGATACCCTTAACTGGCTTTCTATTTCCATCAGTAAGAGAGGCCCTAAACTCTCCCATCTATTCTTTGCTGATGATCTCACCCTATTCTCTGAAGCCAATGCCAATAGTGCTTCCATCATAAATAGAGTTCGCAACTCCTTCAATCTCCACTCTGCTCAAAAGATCAACCATACCAAATCCAAAATTGTCTTCTCTAGTAACTGCAAAGCTCAGGTCAAAGACCAGATAGTTACTATCCTCTCTATACAAGCTAGAGAAACCTTTAGAAAGTACCTTGGCTTCCCAATCCTCCAGTCCCAACCCTATAATAATCCTAGGTAAGAGGTTCTTATTAACATTTTAGGAAGGTTTTTAAGGAACCTAAAATGTCCGCTAACTTGCGGTTATCCGGACTATTTGAAAACCACTTTGACTAACTTTGAAAAATGAGAAGTTGATTTTTGAAAAGAAAGTGATTTAGGATGAAACTTGTATAAAATCAATTTTTAACGACTTAGTAGGAAATTTAACCAAGTCTAAGAAAATAAATAGCAAATAAGCACATAAAGGGAAAAGGGAAGAATTAGAAGACTTAGACTCGTAAGCCCAAATCCATCAACCCTGTCCTAATATAATTGAGATTTTGGCCTACCTGCACCTGTCCTAATCTAAATGTTGGGTTTTGGCTCATAACATGTCCTAAACTATTTTTCTGGATCCATTGGCCCAGAATCGGCTTCACCTGTATTAAAATACAATTTTGGCTTTGAGGCCACAAATGAATGAATAAATAAATGATTAAATGAATAAATAAAAAGAAGACAATAATAAAAATCGAGAGTTTTCAAGTCTCTTAATGACCTCATCAATGGGTTTTGACTCATTTTCCTTCTTCGTCTATCTTATAGTACCGACACGCCATATAGTCGACCTCGGGTTTAAACTTCGAACTTGACTCAAAGAGGTAGGCCTCATTGGCTCATTACGAAATGCAAGAGGAGTCCATTTGGACTCGAGACATTTTTTGCATGAAAATATAAAGAAATTAATATATGTTCAAGGCATAAAAGTGATATATTTCAAAGCAAAAGAAAATATCAAGAACAAATTTTTGAATGACAATGATAAGCACACTTGCACACGCATAACAAGAATGAGAATCAACAGATAAAATGCAAAGCAAAGACACCCACTTACATGCCTCATGATTTATGTTCATACTAAGAATGAATAAAGGTAAAAGGAAGAAGACCATATTCAATGAATTAATGCGAGAACAAACAACGTAAGCTTGCGAAAGTAAAGGAATGAGGCAATAAGAAAAATAACCATGACTTCTAAAATTGAACAAACATAGATACTAAATCATATTACAAAATAAAATAAAGGCTAAATTTTCAAGAAAGAGAATCTTTAAATTTCAATTAAGGCGACATTAACGAAGATTCATACATCTAAATTACAACCAACATTTTAGGGAAAAATGTGTAACGACCTATGGTTCATCTTTCTAAGACATCGTTGATTCTCTTTTGATATTATGAATCAAAGAGAGACATGAATCAAGTCTTTACACACACAAAGAACACATATAACAATCCAAAGAGAGTAAGAAAATTAAAATAAAAGTTTAGCATTTCTAAAAGTGAAATATCGTTCAACAATCATACTATGCATGACTCAAAAATATCTAAATAATTCAATTTAGCCGCAAAAGTCCTAACTTTCTCATCATTTTGACAAATCAACATGCGAAAAAAAGAAATAAATATCTTGGATGAAAAATAGCTAGCGCTTCATCTCTCATATGAGGATTTTAAAATCCATTAAAATAATTAGCAAGAAAATGACAAGTTCTTGACTTAACCAATTGCTATTTTACTAGGCAAAACAAACAATAGTAACTATTCTTTTTGACATAAAAAAAATAAATTTACATGCTAAAAACAAATATATATCCGCCAATAATAAATTTAAACAAAGCATAAGAACGTCTTTTAAGCAAAGATCAAAACTGTATCCATAATAATCGAAGAATAAAGTTAAAAAGGAGAAAGAATCAACATTATCTATTCTTTTCAACATAAAAAAAATAACTTTACATGCTAAAAATAAAATATCCGCGCGCTAACAATGAATTTAAACAAAGCATAAGTACATCTTTTAAGCAAAGATTGAAACTTTATCTATAATAATCAAAGAATAAAGTCAAAAAGGAGAAACGATCAATATTAACTATTCTTCAACATAAAAGAAACAACTTTACTAGCTAAAACAAACATACCCGTCAACAATGAATTTAAACAAAGCATAAGTACATCTTTTAAGCAAAGATTAAAACTTTATCTATAATAATCAAAGAATAAAGTCAAAAAGGCACGTACAACTATTGCTAGCTCATTTTTATACCATGAACATGAAAATAAATATAATATCGATACCACAACGTCCTATGGCCTTCAAGGCCGTTAATAACAAACAATCCCAGCAACCAAAATTATAACTACGAACTACAAAGAAGACAAAGATGAAGAAGAAAACGATAATAAAACTAAAAAAAAGGAAAAGGTGTGTTTACCTTTTTTGGGGAAGCAAAATGGGACTACAAGCTTTCTTCCGAGTCTTGATCACCACCGAAAAACGTTCAACTCGAGAACTTCGATTAGCCCACGAATTTCATAGAAAAGGAATTTTTTTTACTAAAATAACAACTCTTTTTGCTCAAAGCTTTTTTTTTTCAACCTTGAGACTTGGTCTTTCAACCAAAATAGTGGTAGTATTTATAGAAAATGATGGGGATTCAATTCTTTTCATCCACCAATGTGGGAGAGAGAATTTAGGATTGTTTTTGAAATTTTAAAATTGAAGATAAGTGAGGTGGAAGATAAGGTGGGAGGGAAATTGTACAATGTAGTACAATTTTAAATTTCAAAAATTGAAAAAAGGACAAGGTTGATGGGGGATTTGTAAAATGTAGTATAATTTTTGAATTTCAAAATTTGAATTTGAAAACAAAGGAGAAGTTTTAGAAGAATTGTACAATTTTGTACAAATTTGAAATTATTTTGGTGGGAATTAGGTAGAAGTTATAAGAGTTTTTAGGAATTTTGGGGTTATTTAAAATATAACCCCATTGAGATTTAAAATTTAGCCAAATTTATTTAATTTTGACCAAATTAAAAATTAATTGGTGGATTGCATTGCAATTATGGCCAATTTGATTTTAATTATGGCCAAATCTAATAGATTGGCCAAATTAAATTAAAATTCGATACGAATTAATACTTTGTTTAATCCTGAGCTTCTTTATGAGATAAAACCAAATATATATTCGTCCAAATAAATTATTTTTTAGGAACAAAATATTTTCAAATCAAGGTCTTACCCATTTGAATTAATTTTTCATAATAAAGCTTGATTAAAATTTGAAATTTTATAAAATAGATATTTAAATAGAAAAATTATTTAATTTCGTATAATTGAATACGATAATATATAATAGATACTTAAAATAAAAAAAATTCTAGATAAATGCTTTGAAACGCTTTTATCCGAACAAAAAAAAATATTGTAAGTTTACTTAAAATCGAAGAAACTCGAAATTAAACTTAGTTGTGGAGGGAAAAAATTAGGTGTCAACATAGATTGTTTCTAGGGATATAATTTTTCATTTTTTGAGTATTTTATTGTTTTAGTGATATGAAATGTTTTCTATGTGTTTTGTGAAATGAAGTACAGTTTTGCTTTCTAAAGTTGTGTAAGATAGTGGAAAAATAAATTTGACCAAATAAGCGATGAGACTCCTTCAATTAGAATTGGCATCAAGATTTGAAAATTGGAGGTCTCCTTTTAAAAAAAAGATTTAGACACCATGTTTGATTTTTCAAGGACTTTAAATTGGAATTACAAAATCTATACTATTATGAATTAAAAGGTCAGACTGCATGAGAGGTCTCAAATATTAATTATATTCCAATTATGTTAAGTTTAGTCGGAATTTGTACATTTTTGATAGGACACAAATTGAAGTTTTGATGGAGATTATGAATCATCGATGAACACTAATTCCACTAAGATTAATTATTTTAAGTTTATAAACATATTTCAAACTTATCCAAAAAAATATTTTAATGGCTCGTGAGAATTTATTGTGTCACCTTATGTCTTGCAGATATAAAATATGATTTGGTCTAAGGTTTTAACAATATTTAATTATCTTAAATTTAAATATTAGGTGATCATATGCAAGTACATTTATTATTTTTAACATAAAGCAACAATTAGTGGCAAGGAATATTCATATAATGGACGTTCGTATAAAATATCATTCAAACATTAGACGACTTTCATTCATTACAAAAACTAAATATCTTTTTACTGAAATAAATTTCATATGTTGCACCACTCATTCGTAGAAAATATTCTTCAAATATTAGATGACTTTTATGCCTTGTCAAAGTTAAATTATCTTTTTGATGAAATTTTTAGTTATTTAAGATTTGGCCTAATGTTTAGGATGTTGAAAATAACTAAAAGTGAAACTTTTTGGATTCGTAGTGAAATAGACTTCAAATTTGGTTGATAGCTATGTAATTCGAGTTAGAATCCAATACAAAAATAGAAGATACATATGTGTGTGTTCTTCATTGAAGTAACTTAGAATAGTAAGCTTAAGAGGATCAAGAGTTTCGTCAAGTTTTAGAAATGTTAGTTGCTTGATTTTTATAGCAAGTTAACTTCATTTATTATATTATTATTTTTTGGTAGGATTTATTATATTGTTTTACTAGATAGAATATGTCATAAATTGAAGATCGATAGTAGAGACTTTGTCGTATATATGAGGAGGAAATGCTAGGACAATTCTGTAAGGGGCAATAGGAAGGATTGTAAGCACAAATCAATGAAATTTAAAGAGAACGACTAATGATTGATGCCATGAAATGTATAAAGTTGGATACATATCGAAATTAAGATTATATTATAATGATTATCTCTCAAATTTTGCCACTTTAAATTTTCTTTATCTACTTGAAAGTTCAATTTTAGTATAATTCAATCTTTTTTCCCCGAATTATAGACTTTAGATATCAATAATAAATTTCGTTCACTCTATCTAATTTTTCTCCTTAATTATTATGTGATGACGATTTATTATGTTCCTTTTATGCATACTTCTTATCTTAAAAGATTTATTTATTTATTTTTAAATTTCATACTTAATAATGTAATGTATACATAACAATTTGATAAGCTAAAAATGCACTTACTTTAAGTAAATATTTTCGTATGAAATTCATAAAATATTCATGTCTGGTGCTTGAGTGTAACACTCCGGATCTGGTACCCAGAATGCTACATGGTGCTCATGGTCCCGAAGGACCACAAGCTAACTCATAATTGATATCTGTACCTGTACACTGCATAACATACTGTATATAATGCGGAAATAAAGGCTGAAAGGCGATAAGGTTCAAAACTGAGACATAACATCTGATAAAATATAACATCTGTAGGGATATGAAATACCCAAAACAATTGAAATAAACTGTCTGAACATACTGTAGTCTGAGAGCCTCTAGAACTGAGTTGTCTAAATAAGGAGTTGATGGGACATGTCCCCAACTAACTCTAACTACTGAAATAAACTAAGTAATGGCATAATAAAGTAATGATCATGTCCTCGAAGGATGAGGACTCACTGCTAACTTTGACTGCTGAGAATGAAATATTATTGATACTTTGGAGCTCGTGCTTCTGAACCTATGGTATAAAACACCACAGCGCAAATGCATCAGTATGTTTGGATATACTGGTATGCTTGTGAACTAGGCTGAATATAAAGGGTTCACTTGCATGAACTATACTAACTGACTAGATAACATGAATGTGAGAATGCATGCATGAATACATAATAACTGTAACTGAGTTCGATGATAACATGATTACTGATAACTGTATAACTGAAATAACTAATATGGAGCAACTGTATCTGACAGTCTAGGTTCTGATGGAACTAGCTGAGTTTCGTACTGTTCTGAGTTGACTGTATCTGACAGTCCTGAAATATGAAGAACTATCTGAGTTCTTTTACTGAGACTGAATGACTGTATCTGACAGTCCTGATCTATAACTGAAATTGTGGAAAGTAGTCATCTAACTGATATGCCCCAAATAACGCAATATAGCTGAGTTAGGGTCCAATTTGTAACCACAATTAGAAGGGTGTCAATATCGCGCCACTGGTAAGGACAATCTGTGAGTAACCCTCATATAACAGGTAACTCTAGTGAGAACAGTGGGAACCCTCATATAACAGGTTAGGCCACTTTATCTACCCTTATATAACAGGCTATGATGTCTCAACCTACGCTGGCTACGTAATCTGCGATGTAAGGATTGCTTCTAAGAATCACACCCTTATATAACAGGTGGGTTCCCATCCTTGGGTTCACTCGGTGCTAATTTCTACTTCCATCTGAATAGACACTGAACGTGATTAACTGAACTGAACTGGATTGAGTTAACTGATTTCTGTTGACTGGCGGAATACTACTGAGATTACTGAGTTTTCCTAAGTCATGAGACTGACTAAATTCTATGGATCATGGATTGACTGAGAGTATCTTGAAAACATGACACTGATTGTAGGCACACAGCTAAATTTTTAGGTACAAGTACCCCCAGGACTCGATGGGAAGAAACTGACAAAGCATGACTTTCTTAAATACATGACCAACATCAACAATCCATAATATAATAATTTGGAGATTTCATGAAGTACAAGTTCTAAAGCATCACAATGGCTACATATATATCCATAATTCATTGACTAAGACATTTCATCAAACACTGGACATGCATAAACTTGTACATAAATGGGGATTTCATATTATCATACTAGTATGGCACTTTTCCTTCAGATAGGCATTTAATCAAACACATCGGGAGCATGCTTTAGTTATACAATCATCAACACGCCTAATAATCATGGATAGATCAATCAACACCTAAATTTAAGGGTTTATCGTGATTATTATGCAAATCACTACATCCTAGGGTCAATCATTGGAATATATAATTTCAAACATGAATCAAAACCCCACAACATCATGAACATGAATTTCAATTCAATTTAAATCATGAACATTCATAAATACACAAATCTTGAATTTTGAAAAGAGATTCTTGAGCTTCATGGGTGAAAGGGACCCATGAATCAACATATGACATACTCGGCTTGTGAATTTCTTGAAGTTCTTGGACTTGAAGAACTTGAATCTCTTAGTGTCTTGAAGGAGGATTGCATTTGCTCTAAAGGGTTATTCTTGAGAGGAAACCCTAATTTTTGATGTCTTTGAATGATATGAAGCTATATGCTTCATTTTGGCTTTTATTTGAATATTAAAAGGGTGAGAAAAGACCAAAAAATTCTTTTAAAAATGACATGAAATCACCAAACGAAATATGCAACGGTGGGTGCGACGGTCCGTCGGTCCTGACCGTTTCACCTGGGAAGAATACACTACTAAAAAAGCTGTAAAAAGAGACTTAAAAAAGAGACCTCATGAGGTCTCTTTCCCTTAAAAAGAGACTTCAAAAGCGACCTCAATTGACAGTCTCCAAAACATAGGTCGCTTTTTCTAAGAGACCTCATGCGGTCGCTTAAAAACAACCTCACGAGGTCACTAGGTTATTTCTTAATTTTTACAAAAAAGAGAGCTCGTGAGGTCTCTAAATTATTTTTTATATTTATTATTATTTTATTAAAAAGCGATCTCATGAGGTCTCTTTTTGTTTTTATTTATTTTTAATTAAAAGACACCTCATGGGGTGACTATTATTTTCTAATTTTTTATTCTAAATAATTTATTTAAAACATAAGCGACCTATTGTAGTCTCTTATTTAAGCATGTAGAAAATAAAATCGTGAAAAAGAGACCTCGTTAAGTCGCTTTTGTGCATTTGCCAAAAAATAAAAATGTGAAATAGCAACCTCATGAGGTCTCTTTTTGCAAAATAATAGCTTTTACAAATACCTGCCATTTTAATTCAATTTAATAATATATACAATATAATCAATTAAATCGAGCTCCAAAAACTCCCACCAATCAATCAAACTACAAAAAAAAAAGTAAATATAATCTAATAACCACAAAATGAAAATAAAATTTAAATACCTTGAAATTGAGCGAACAAAACATAAAAGTCATAAGTTATTTAACAATACTATTGTTCATACTACTTTAAAGTTTTAATGGATTCAAAAACACCTATGAATTCAAATAAACAACAATAAAATAAATAGTTTGAATTATCTAGACGATATTCAACTTTAACAACGCGGCGGTGCATTGTCCACATAGTAATCCCCATCATCTTCATCACTGTTGGACTCCTCAGTCACATCTCTGTATTGACTATATACTCCATGTGAAATAGGTAGAGACTATAGAGGTCAAGGAGGGCGCACTACATCACCGGGACAAGGGGGAACCCCCTCCCCCCCCGAAGCAAGTAATGCATCGAATTGGGCCTTCATTCACGCATACTGTATATCTCTTTGCCTTTCCCTAGCCTGTGAGGCCTTAGCTTCACTAGATAGCTCAGTTATTTGCTGCTTTAAAGCCAAAATTATCTCCCTTGACTCATCATCCTGGAAACTACCGACGCCTTCTAGTTCCGAATAAAATTCATGAAAAGTTAGTTGGGGCAATCCATAAGCATATCCATACCTACTCGGTCCACCAACAGTATCTAACCATATTCTCTCATTCTACTCTTGGCTAAGTGGTAGGTCTCGCCTATCTTTTGGTAGAGTTTGATGAAAATCCTCTATGCATTGTAGATATCGATTCTGAATTTAATGATAATTATATTAGAATATAAATTTAGAAAATAAAATAATAACTACTAGAAATAGAGACTTACATAGGTCAGCTGAGCTCATGGCTCAACTCAAACATCAGGATATTTAGGAGTTTTCTTCTTCCTTGTGTGTGTAACCTTGAATGCCTTAGCTTGAGTTATTGGCCTCCCAAGTTCATTTTCCAGCAAATAAAAATAATTTAATGATAAGACATAAGTACTTAAATTTTGTCACATATTGCAGGTTCAGAAACAAGTTTTAGAATTTTGAAGAAAGTTGCAATAGGTAAAAAATCTGTGTGACTGCATCAATCACAAAACTTATTCCCACATTAGATATGATATCTAGCACAACCAACAATGATTTCTCAGACTACTTTTTGGCATATTGCCGCAATAAAGATGTTAAGAGATCAGCACAACACTTTTACCTTTATAACTGCAAATACAAGTAGGAAAACGCACACCCCATTCGCAAGAAACAATTAAATATCAACACACATGAATGACCTACTAGTTTTCTCCTTACATTTCCCTGACTCTGAGCTCCACTCATATGTAAAGAACCACCCTTAAGAGATGCTCTAGCTTTCTTGACAATCTCACGCATCTGCTTGAACCTCGAATCTGTCTCCCAATGGTCAACTAACTTCTACCAATTTTCAGGTATAATCCACGTGGGCCTCTTGTTTTTTTCATGAGCTTTTGTTAGCAAGCCACTAAGCATGCACCCAGCTTTTAACTTGAAGTTTGCTTTAATCTGGGCTTCATGTTCTGGACGCCAGAAACACTTTCTCTGTAGTAAAAAAATAAACTAAGATGAATTAATTTGCTAATGGAAAACTTTATCTGTAATGATAAGATAAATTGTTATTATGGGAAAAACCGAAACTTACTGGAAAAATTGCCAAAACAGATATTCTGGGTCACTCAAAAAATTTTACAAGCTACTAATAAATACTTCATTAGAGCAGCATATGTAATTATTGATATACAAAATATTTCTGTGTTCTCTATCAAAAGCTTCTATACAAAATTACAAGGCCATTATCAGAAGGTACCTAAGAAAAAAACCACCTGTAATAACTTGGGATTGTCCAGATTAATCTTTATATTGAAAATAGTTGCCCATAAAAAGCATCTCTAAAGGTGAAGTGATTCACATGGATACCATTATAAAAATCCAGCCTCACTCAACGGAAACTACAAAGAAGGGGCTCTATATCCCACAATATGCTATCAGTGTTCTAGGGAAAGAGAAGATTCAGAATATCTGTTTCTTCATTTTTATAGAGCACGTTCAAAAAGTGAACTGATTCACATGGATACCAATACACAAATCCAGCCTTACTCAATAGAAACTACAGGGAAGGGGCTCTATATCCTGCAGTAGATGCTATTAGTGTTCCAGGGAAATAGAAGATTCAAAACATCTATTTCTTTATTTTTATAGGTATTTTGCAAAGCTGTAGATTCGAGTTAATTACATGTCTGTTTCCCCTCTTGTTTGGGACTGCAATATCTGTAACCTTAGTTCTTTTCATTCCGACAACTATATCTAACTCACCTAGAGCTGAGCAGAACAACTCTAGGCCCCGATCATTGAACCTACACTTGGAAGAAAACCGGATCTTCTTGATCCTTTCCACTCTCATCTTGTTAATCAAACAACAAACCGGTTAGCAATCCGTAAACAACAATGACCATGCCTTAATCCCAGACAAGTTGGGTCTGCTACATGAATCCTACTGACCGTGTTTTTTTTAACTACGCTCATCTCACGTCATCCTACCAAATTCTGAAAGTTATTAACCACATTACAAAAATTAACTCAAACACGATCTTATCAAATTCACATAATTTCCTAATGGAGTCAAAAACTCAAAGAACAAAGCTGGATAATACTTCTAGTACCAATTCTCATCTTGGTCTGCCAATATTTTTTTTTGTGTTCTCCCACCTAACAGTATGATCAAGGTATTTTAAAAAAAAAAGATAAATGCTCAAAGTATCAAAATCATATATCCGGTATAGTTTCAGAAGATCTAAAGATTATCATTTTTATTCATCACAACAGAAAAACAAGAGTCCTCGAGCAACTTGAACGAGTTTTCCCCAACCACAGAACTATCAGAATGCATTTGAACATACATATTCAACAGAAAGTAGCGAATCTAACCAAAGCCAGATGGTAAAATCCAAGAAAACTGTAAAACTCGGAATTGAGAAGCATAAACAAGAATTAATAGCTTAGCAATACACATATAACCTGAACAGAAGATCTTTATATTAAAACTTTAACTTGCTCTGAACCTTAAAAAATTATCATTTTCAATAAACAGGCAGATAATCATGATAAGAAACCAGACCTTGGACTTAACCCCAAAAACTAGTGCGAGGATTGTCCATGACCACATAAAAAGACAAATATCCCAGCCCCAATCAACGCGGGACTCAACAGAAAGAGTAAGAGAGTAGCTTGAACTAGCCTATACCCCCCTCCCGTGAAGACACACAACTATCAAAATGCCAAAGCAGCTCAAGGCTTTACAGAACACTATACCTCTGTGCACCATATGGACAATGTTCAAGAAGAGGAACTCCAGATGTTTTGAAGGAAAAACAACAGCACTGCATTAACATCTAAATGTCTACATTGTCTATTATTTCATAAAAATAAAAGACATATCATTACGATAGTCTTTTGGACTTCACTGACTTGTTGTATCATAGATAGAGGTGCTTAAGTCCTTCATCTTGTTTATATTCGCAATGGGTAATGCTGTATTTATGAGAAAAAATCATTACTTTATAATCAGAAAGAGGATCGAACCTGCAGATACCAGTTAGGGATCATGAATCCAATTTCCATGTTAAACTATGGTTCATTACAAAATGATATATGCACTTCTCAACTTATTTCCTCAACAACTATAAGTATCATCTTGCTAGACTATTTTAATTCAACATTTTCTCAAAAAGCCGAAGACTAAGCAAATATTCTTTCTCAAATCTATGAAGCAACGAATTTTTTTCATGTGTTCTTTGAATGGGATGTGTCAGCTTATATGTAGAGGATGCTATTACACTGGTTGAGTATCAATAGAGTTCCTATGCAGCGGGATAATGTCGAATTGTCAAATATCATATGTTTGTTAAACCTAGTCATTCATAATGTAAACAACACCATTCAAGATTCAGAGCCTTTCAAAAAACGACGAGGTGAGGGGGTATCGTTGGAAAAGCATTGAGATACAATCATGTACATTTACAATAGAAACACACTCAGCATACATGAGATCTAGATATATGCCACATGTCCACCTATACACTCACTAAAGTGCACTGAAAAGTGAAATTAAAAATAATCAAGAAACCGCACAATGATATAAACGATACACCAGACGGAGAGATGGATACAGAAGAGAGAACTGAGAATGGAAAATAACCTTGTTGTGAGTTATGACTCAATATTCTGTTCCCATTTTGGAAAGAAGAAAAATCATATAGTGAATAGAGAAAAGTAGGCTCGAGAAGTGGGAATGAGAAAGAGAGAACAAAGTGAAGTGCAACTAAGAATTTTTGCTCAGTTCTTACTAATAAGACAGACGAAAAGAAAAAAACAGCATTTAATAATCTTAGTATTCAGTTTTGGGGCTTCCTGGTGAGATAGAAGTATTCGGCCAGCTGAAAGACCATATCGATTAAAAAAAAGTAAAAGCTAACATCAAGATAATCAAAATGGTTGTGCAATCCAATCATTATAATAGGTATGTACGTAAATATTTTAAAATTATATATGTAATGAATGTGTGTACAGACGTACATAAAGTTGGAAATTTGTAAGAATTTGACACTAGAGGTTCTCTTATTAGCAAGTGGGGAGGAGAGGAGAAAAAGCAAAGCATCTAATCCCCAAATTAGGAAATCAGTTGAACCATTTACAAGTATCGCTGAGAGGTTATCAGAGAAGATCCTCAGAAAAGTTAGCTTATGTTAGGGTAAGAATTCCAAGAGATCAAGTGTATGGAATAATGTTAACTGAGGCTGTGTATAACATTTAGAGAAAGAGAAATATGTGACTGTTCCAACAGAAAAAACAACACCAAAAGATCTTGAATAAAAATATCATCCAAGAGATTGTTTTAGAGCAAGTAGCAGGATTAGACTAGCAAAGTTGTTTGAAAATTCTAATACATACTCTGTATAATGCCTTTTGAGTAATTGTTGCTAGTTTATCATTAAGCTTGAACTGGAAGATTGTCTAGTAGTTTGTTTACCCTTGTACTTTTAGTTCTCACTTTTGATATAATACTAGTACTATTTATCAGAAAAAAATCCACTCGTCTCCGTTTTAAATATCTTTTCTACTGCTCGAGTTATTTTCTAGTTATCATAGTTTTTTTTAGAGTCAGGCGATATAAATTTTGATCAACATTTTAATATGTATATATCTTTTTATCACATTGAAAAAAGAAAACTTGCACCAGTTTCACTGATTGTCTTTTATTATATTTTGGTTCACCTCATCATGCAACTACTATATCACATAAAATTTTTTGATAAATCAGTAAGGAAAAGAAGACCATGGAAATGAATATACCCTAAATTCCAAAAGAATCTGGTTCTTGAGATTGTCTGGCATCTTGCCCCAACTCGTGACAGCACCCCCGATAAAGATCTTGAATGATTTGAGAAAGGATCCTCACAGCAGCATCCAGATTAAAACTGTATGAAAGGATCCTCACAGCAGCATCTAGATTAAAACTGTATTCCAAAATTTAAACATTTATAGGTTAAATCTAAAACAATTATGAGATATTCATAAACTAAATACATTTTATAAAAACCATACCCATAATCGTCAGGCTCTATGATGAGTCTGTTGCGCATGTCCCTCATGCCAGCTTGTGGATGAACCTGACCGTGTGTATTAGACTGGTCTATGGTAGGAATTTTAGGTTCAGAGAAGTTGCCTTGAAGTGGAAGACTTGATATCCCAATCTGTGGAGTAGATACTAATGAAGCTTGTAAGTTACCAGGGTTAAGAGTAACTGTGCGTGAGGCACTAGATGTCTGATACTGCATCACGTAAGGTAATTAACTGTATGCATGAGAGGTAGCATGACCTGATGCCAGCCTCATCGTAGGCGTATGCCCCTGTTGAGTATATGCTAGTGGTGCACCTTGTGACGGATGAGATGGTGTGGAGTCTGATCTTATATGTATTCCTATCGATCATCTTTTAATCATACTAGCCTTCTTTAATTTCTTTTTGGGAGCATTAGCAATACCCTTATCCTTATCACCGCCTGCCATCTACAAAAGTTTTCATATAATATCTTCAAGTAAACCATGGTTTAGAGACACCATAAATGTACACATTTTTACCATATAACTGTATGCAAGGAAAATCAAACCTATGACATACGTATGGTGTAACACATGTAACATCAATGAAAGAAATTAACAAAGTTGAACAACTATCAATGTGCAGTCCGGCGTTGACACACCAATATGTTTTAAAAAACATACCAATCAGAGATTAAAGCAACAAGTTTCACTTCAAGAACTCCAAACAAAACTTTTAAATGAGAATAACGTTAAATCAAACCAATAATTCTCAGCTAAAAATAGAAATAAAGTAAACAAAACTACATTGATCAAATTAGGGAAAAAAATCAACTAAACCAAACAAAGAAATAAAAAAATGCAGATGTGTTATTTCAACTTATCATTCCTCCTCGTCGTCATCCTCTTCTTCTAACCCTCTTTCTTCTTCTGACTATTCTTCCTCTTCTGACCATGTTTCCTCTTCTAACCAATTTTTCTCATCTACTGTTACATTTTCATCATTTGATTCATCCACTTTTTCATTTGCTGCCAATTCTACTTTTTTTTATATCAACCTCTTCCAATATTTGTTCAGGATGCTCTAAATTATCTTCTAAGTCAACATCAACTGGTTGGTGAACACATGATATGTCATCAGCCTGGTATGCAACATCTAATACATTTTCAACTTACACTCGACCCACAAGCTTGATTTTAATTACCGCCCACCAATCCGATTTATCTGCACGCAGGGGATAAGAAGCATAATACACTTGCTTAGCATTATGTGCAATGATAAAAGGATCGTACGCCCTATAATCCCTTGTGTGCCTTACTTTGATAATATTATATTGTTTGATTTCCCTTGTTCCTCTATTTGGGGTAGGGTCGAACCATTTGCATCTAAACAATACAATTCTTTTTTCTGGACAACCAGAATACTCCATTTCTAAAATCTCCTTAAGTACCCCATAATAATCAACACTATTTTGATCTCCATCATCACCTTTTACCCAAACTCTGCTATTATTAGTTTTTTTATGTTTGGAGCATTCTTCGATATTGAATTTAAAATCATTCACTATATACTTTTCCATAGAATAACGGGTCCCCAAGATAAATCCTTCAAAAATTGATCAAATTGACCATTTATTATATCATAAACCTAAAAATAGTCGAGAGTAGAAAATTAGAATTAATCAAACATGGAATTTCTAATAATTATAGCATTATGAAAAAATTACAACACTCACATAATCTTTAAACCATGTTAAAAAATAGTCAAACACTTTATCATTGCCATACAACTGCACAAATTAGTTGTTAAAGAGGATGGAAATTAAGTAAGTCGCTTTGTCTTGGAATTGCATATGTGATGCAAAATAATAACAACTTACTCAAGAAATGGTTTAACTTGAGGGAAATTCAACAAGACATGTATTGATGCAGACTTAAACTCCATTGAACTAAGATGCCTCCTTGTATGCTTTTTTGAATCTTCGCCAGGTTGATTGAAGATTGATAACGACTCTTTAGCAAACCTCACCACCATCGTCGTGATGATTGGGTCTATTTCGTGAACATGGAACATCACTTGCAAAGTAATACGAACAGAAATTGGTTGTTTCCTTAGAAAGATAGGCTTCACACATTGAGCCTTCAATTCTATGTTGTTGCTTGATACTCCGTTTATTATTGCCAATAGTCCTATATAATATTATATTATGAAATTTAAAAAAAAACATTAATGGAGATGAATATATTAAGATTTACAATAGTTACCTCTCAAATGGATACATCCATCGATATTGAACTGGACCTCCAAGACGAGCTTCATGCACAAGATGAACAGGAAGATGTTCCATCACATCCCAAAATCCAGGTGGAAGAATCTTCTCTAGCTTATTCATAATTACAGGAATATTTCATTCCATTCGAACTAGGTTCTCTTCCATCAATGTGCTGGAACACAAGTCTTTGAAAAAAAAACTAATTTCAGTCATGGGTTTCCAAATTCTTTCGGCCAAGATACTAAATGCTATGGGGAGTAATGTTTCCATGAAAACATGACAATCATGACTTTTCATGCCAAATAACTTTCCATGCTCCATATCAACACGCTTCCTTAAATTTGAAGCATGACCAGCAGTTATTTTCAACTGCTCAACCCATTCACATATCTTACGTTTTTGCTCCATTGTAAATGAATAGCTAGCCTTAGGCTTTAAGACATTTTTATTTGATTTCTCCTGCAACCATAACTCTTTTCGCCTGCAATATTCTGGTAAATCCATTCTAGCTTTAATGTTGTCTTTTGTTTTGCCATTGACATCCATTACTGTATCAAAGTAATTTTTTTCAGTATGCATGGGATCAAGATTATGTTGAAGAAGATGATCCTTCCAATATGATAATTCCCAAAATATACTCTATTTTGTCCAATTATGTGCTACACCATAGCCATCAAATTTATACGATTGTTCTTCTGTATCCTTTGGAAAGTGCTGAACCTTCTCCCAAACTTGTTCTCCCGTATAGATTGGAGGTGGACAGTCTCGATCAACCGTATTCTTTCTAAATGCATTTTTCATATTCCTAAATTCATGATCCATGGGCAAAAAACCAACAGTGACAATCAAACCAACAATTTTTTCGGCCATGTTTCAAAGTGAATGATTTAGCATTTTCCATACAGTAAGGACATACTAACTTGCCAGCTGTCATCCACCCGGACAACATTCCGTAAGCAGGAAAATCACTAATAGTCCACATTAAGACAACCCGCAAATTAAAAGTTTGCTTAAGCAACACATCAAATGTTTCAACCCCTTCAATCCACAATTGATTCAACTCATCAATCAAAGGTTGCAAGTATACATCAATCATGATTTTTGGATTACGTGGGCCAGAAATACTACAATTGAGAAATATATAAGGACTGGTTATGCACATCTCAGGTGGAATATTATATGGTGTCAAATATACAGGCCAACAAGAATATGGTGTAGCAGAAACAGAGTATGGAGTGAATCCATCGGAACATAAATCCAACCTAATATTTCGTGGTTCGGCTACAAACTCTGGATATTTTCTATCAAAATACTTCCAGGCCTCTCCATCAGATGGATGACACATAACACCAGGCAGTCTTCTATTTTCATGATGCCATCTCATGTGAGGAGCTGACCTATTTGATGCAAATAACCTCTTTAGCCTTGGTATAAGAGGTAAGTAATGCATTGCCTTCACAACAACTTTCTTCCCGCTGGGAGGTTTTTTAAAATGAGCTCTTTGACAAAACTTACAAGATTCTAGATCAATGTCATCCTTGTAGTATAACATGCAGCCGTTTTCACTACAATCGATTCTCATCGACGACAATCCTAACTTTGACACCAACCTCTTTGCCTTGTAGAAATTATCAGGTATCTCTAGATTCGGGTCAACTAATTCATGCATAAGGTCAATCACAGCATCCACTGTCCCCTGAGGAATATTCCAATCTGATTTAATACTTAATAACCTAACAACAATAGACAATTGAGAGTGTGGACTTCCCTCGTACAGAGGCCGACTAAAAGCTTCCAACTATTCAAAGAAACATTTAGATTCATCATTGGGAGCTTCTTCAATATGATCACCAGATTCAAAATCAAAATACATCCTATATGCATCTCGAATCATGTCGTGTATTCTATAATTTTGGACATCAGGTTCCACCATCCCAGAACTTCCACCAGCAACATAGTTTTGAGATCTGACAAAACTATTATCAACTTCTCCATGACTAGTCCACACTGTATAATCTTCTTTAAACCCATTTCGATATAGATAAAGCTTAATAATATCAGGTTTTTCATAATTCTTGCATTTACATTTACTACAAGGACACTTAACCAAGCCATCAAGTTGAAAAGGTTCTAGTGTCATTGCATAGTCCACAAAACCATCGACATCGGCTACAAATACAGGCATCAACCCCATAGACCAACATTAGTCATATTATACATCCAACTATGATCCATCTATACAAAATCACATAATTAAAATTGTTAAACTCTAAATTAAGAAAGAAAACTTTATAACAAATCAAGAATTTGTATAAGTAAATGTAACGAGCTCATTAAAAGTAAAAACTTATTGTATTTTGCAATGTAAGATTTATAAGGAAAAAAACACAAAACTAAATAAACACAAAAAACAAATACCACAAATAAATGTTATAGATAGATAATATCATAATACACATAACTATATATAGTTATTAAAATGAGACAATGAATAAAGTAGTAAAACTAGTTCTCTTATTTATGATCAAACATAACACCAAATTCAACTTAATTACTCTCCGATCGTAATTCTAACTTTAAAAAAGTTATTATATTTTCATAGCCAAACAAAATTTGTTACTGTGGGGAGATGTGTCTGGTGACAGGGGGCAGGAAGCTCTAGGAGGTTTAATTTCAGAACAGTGTAAAAGTGCAGAATCATCATCATCATTAACTTCTTCTGCTAAGTAGTAGTACATCACCACCACTTTACTAGTACTAGTAAAGGATTAGATAGCTAACCATTTATTGCAAAACTTACATTTTCCATTTAAATCCAGGAAATATTTTTGACTGTTATTGCTACTCTACTAATCTGCTGCACACAACAGGCAAAGCTATCAGTTTAATTCTCTCTTGGTTTTCTTAAAAGAATATTTAACTTGGATTGAGGAAAGAAACTGATCTTTTAGGAAAAGAGACAAGTATATATCTAAAGGTTCTGTATACTTTTAGTAACCGTCATTCATAACAATCAAAAATTAGTTCTGAAATTGCATAAAATGAATAATCGACCTTCACGCAGCCTCAGGTTCCCAAAATGGAATGGAACATAGTGCTAGTAAAGATGGCACAATAAACTGGCAGAAATCTCCCGAACACATCTCAGAAACATTGGATGTTATTGAATTTTTAGCTTCTAGGTATATCTTTAATGATTTTGTTACAACTCAACGAGCTATATTTTGCCAAGATTTTGCATATTTGCTTGAATTTTTAGATTCAACATGATGTCCTTTGACCGCGATAATGCAAATCGTAATTATAATTCAAGTATGTTGTCATTCAGGGATGTCCCCAACTTATTATTCTTTGATCTAATGCCATTGTTAACCACTCGTGAATCATTTCGAAACATCCATGACTCTAATATAACACTTTAAATTATGGAAAAGATTCTCAAGCACAACACACAATGTAGAGAACTACTGATAATATTGCAGCCTATGTTACTCAAAATCTTCAAAAATATCGTCGGATCCTTCAAAAATAGTGTAATTTTGTAGGCTTCAACACGGGTGCTGCAACATTTTGAAGAGTTCAAGCAACTTAGATTGCAGCAACCAAATTACTACAACAATAACATACCCAGTGAGATCCCGTAAGTGGGTTTTGGGGAGGATGGAGCATGCACAGACCATACCTCTACCTTGGGTGAGGTAGAGAGCTTGTGTAACATCCCAAAAATGGGTCCCAGAGCGTCACACGGTGCTTGAGGCTACGAGTAGCCCCAAGCTAACCCTTTGAGCCATTTTCATTCAGTTCAACATAAATCAACGGGGTTTCCATAAATAACCCTCAAATATCAACAGAGTAATCATCATCCAAGAAAAAAATAATTCAGAAAGATAATAAAATACAACTTATTAGTCAACTCCCAACATCTATACTAGTCTGACAAGCCTCTAAGAAAATTAATAAAACCAGCGAG